>NC_089250.1:267878940-268074317 GCF_963930625.1 Muntiacus reevesi
GCAAATTCCGGCCCCCGGTCATAAAGAGGGCGGCAAGCAATTCAGAGACCGTCCCACGAACACCTCAACTCATAAGGTGTAACTTCCCACTCGAACTCACACACCCCAAAGCACGATCCCCGACTCCCGCCGGCGCCTTCCTACCTACCTCCCGGCCTGGGGCTGGGGAGCCGCGGCCGGGCGGGGCTGCGAGGGAGAAAGTTGCCCGGGAGCTTTGTTTGGGAAAAGTGGGAGGGACCGGAGGGGGGGCGGGTCCCGGCGCCGGACAGCGGGAAGGGGGATCCTACGGTGACAGTTTCGGAGAGAATTTTTGCTTTGGCCAAAGAGAGGTGAAATCTAGCCGGGGCCTGTGAGAATTCCGAGAATCTGATGCTTGAATCCCTGGGAGAGGAGGGGAATGGAGGGTCTGGCCACCTGGGTCTGAGGGAGAAGTGATGGGGGCCTGGAAACCTGGAACTGAAGCAAGAAGGGACTGGGAGCCAAGCTTCCTAAATCTGGAGAAGGAAGGGTCTGGGGCCCGGCCTCCCAGCCACCCTCCAGTGTAGTTTGTGTATTGCAGATGTGGAAGTGACTGATATTAATAGAAACACAAAAGAATCTTCCCTGTTCAGTCTCAAGTGTATTTTTGAGGATAGAAGTATGGAGATGGGTTTCTTATTGATTTCCATTGATTTCTCTTGATTGATTGGCCTCCTTGTGACCTCATCAGAGTTAAGGGTCGTGGGCAAGACGACTGGGAGTTTATTGGAAGTTCACGAAGATGCAGACTCCCAAATCAACATGCACTAGTGGACTAGAGGTGGCCTCTGTCCCAGGACCAGGAGAGAGCCTTGGTGCAGGAGGAGAGAGATGAGAGTCGCTTAATTATATCCCTTAAAGATGAGTATTCAAACTGAAGAGGCTAGAAGGGCTGGATCAAGAATCTCGTGTCCTGAGGAAGAAGGGAGCCCAGGTTCCTGGTTCCCTGTAAGGTGGGACATAAGGCTGCTTTTAGGGTTTTTAGGGAGGAACTTGTTGGTGGAACCGTAGAGTTCAGCGTCCCTACATTGCCCTCTGTTGAGCGCATTAATCGTTTCAAAACCTAAAGAAGACGAGAAGGGACACGGAGAAGCTTTCGAAGATAGATACAAAACTAAGCAGTGGGTGAATCAGAAGGACTGTTCAGATACCTGTATTTCAAGAGCAGAGGGAGCCTAGGAATGGAACTGAGGGGCTCTAGGGGCAAGATCCAGGGCACAGAGGCGTGGCCTAAGTGTGGGGGTGTGGCTCTAAGTCAGGGGCGGGGCCACCTTCGACTGGAGCGAGACTCCACCACAATGGCCAGGATCAAAGAATATGGGCCGAGCTGAGTCTCCAGGGCCGAGGTCAGTCGACAGGGACGCGGTCTGACTATGGGGGTGTGAATTTGAAATCAATGCCCGGCTCTGGCTTAAGGGGCGTGGCGCCTACCTCGGGTGAGACTGCCCAATAGCGGGCCGGCCTCAGGGGTGAGGTAAGCAGATGGGGCGTGGTCAGACAATAGGGGCGGGTCCAGGACTCGCGGAGCACCTCCAACGCTCCAGTATCCGACCTGGGCTCGAGAACAGAACTGTTTGAATTTAACAGTCCGTGGACGGTGGGAGTCTTGAGTCCGGTGACCGGGCTGTGGTCTAGTATAAAGGCGGGGCCCAGAAGAAGGGGCGGGGCGTGGGAGAAGGTGAGGAGGAATGAGATCTGGATACGAATGTAGGAGAAGGAAAGAAACGAGATCCGTTGTGTGAGACCGAGCCCTGAAAAGCAGGGTCTGGGGGGAGGGGAGGGGCCAAACTGGACGGGGGATGTTGGAGTAGAAGGTAAGGGGAGGTAGGCAAATGGACGGAGTCTGAGGAGTTTCCAGACCAGGGGTCGGGAAGTGTCCTTGTCTAGGGAAGGGGGAGCTCTGATCCCTGTCCTCGCCGCAGCCTCCCGGCCCGCCCCGTCATGTGGCACCAGCTATTCCCGTTGTTGCTGCTCTCTTCTGCCTCGGTGCCCCCCTCCACTGCAGCCCCGATCCGCGATGGTGACGTCCAGGAGAGCTCCTCAGGTTTTCTAGGTCTTCAGAGTTTACTTCAAGGCTTCACACGGCTTTTCCTGAAGGTAAGCGGTGCCCTGGGTTAGGGGAAAGAAGAGAGAAGAGGAACAAGGCTGACAGATGGTGACTGAGGAATGGAAAGAGTTCAGAGAAGAAAGAGTGGGAGAGGAGTCGTGGCCAGGATGAAAGATAGACAAGGAGAGGAGTCAAGGGGCAGAAAGATGGATGGAAAGACCGAGAGATAGGAAGAGAGGGAGGGAGACAGAAGGAGAAGGCAATAGGGACAGAGAGACAGAAGACAGATGAGGGGCAGAAATAGGAAGGTGATGGGACATATGGGGGCAGGAGGTGACCGAGTTAGGCCCTCAGGGTCAGAGGATGGAGAGAGAAGGGGGACCCTAACAAGACTCCAGGTGTCCTGGGGAGTCTGGAGGTTCCACAGCTCACTGATTCCTCCTCTGGCCCAGGATGATCTGCTGCGGGGCATGGACAGCTTCTTCTCTGCCCCTATGGACTTCCGGGGCCTTCCTAGGAACTACCACCAAGAAGAGAACCAGGAGCGCAGGCTGGGAAACAACACTCTCTCCAGCCACCTCCAGATTGACAAGGTGCCTATGCTAGGAAGTCCCTCCTGGAGTATCCCCACGATCCCTCATGTTGCAGTATCTGGTGGGGGGGTGGGGAGAGCAAAGGAGGAAGACAATTTTGTTCTCACTCTCTCCTCCTGTCCTCACAGGTGACCAACAACAAGACAGGAGAAGTGGTGATCTCTGAAAAGGTGGTGGCATCCATTGAGCCAGGAGAGGGGAGTTTGGAGGGTGACTGGAAGGTTAGGACACACCCCTGGCAAAGTGTCCAAGCCCAAACATTTTCTGTAGTTTAGCAAGAAATGATAGGTTAATGAATTGACTCTCCCACTCTCTCTGTGCTGGACTTCCTCTCTCTGGGCCTCAGTTTTGTCATCTGTCAAAAGGGACTAACCAGCTTTCAGAAATGAGGTTTACGACCTCAGAGATACATCCTCTCTTACTTTAAACCCCAGAGGATTTTGTAAACCAAAGAAAGTGCATTTTTCCCCAAATAAGATTTACCCTCATAAACCTCAAAGAGTGTTTTGATCTCAAAGTACTCAAACCTCCAAGTATTTTTTAATCTGTCCCAAAGAGCTTGGTAAATCTCTTCCTTGTAAATGTCAGAATGTGATTTTTTAAATAATTCCTAAGTACTTTATGAACCCCCAATCCTTTGTGCATCTCACCTTTGTAAACCTCTAAGGGCAATTCTGATCACAAAGTGCTTTCTTTTAATCCTAAAAAGATTTTAGAACCCTCAAATGTTTGGTATACCCACATGGTTCTCCCACACACACACTCCCAGTTTTTTATTTTAAAAATTTCAAATCTACAGAAAAGTTAAAAAAAAAAAGTACAATAAATCCGTATCCTATTTCCCACAGAGCAGGGTTTCTCAACAGCATCACTGTTGGTATTTGGGGCCATGTAATTTTTTTGTTGTGGGGGCTATCCTGTGCTCTATATAATGTTTAACAGAATCCTTGCCTCTACCGCTGGACAGAAGAGGCACCCACACACCCTCCAGCTATGACACCCCAAAATATTTCCTTGACCTTATTCACTACCTGTATAGCATATTACCAGATGGACTCTTTTTTACCTTTTTATTTTTGAACCATATGACAGTAAAGGATTGACATCACGACACTTCACCCCTAAATCCTTCAGCAGATAACTCCTAGGAATAACACATTCACCTCCATGACCATAGTTCCATTTTTACACCCAAGAAATGTAACATTGATATCCATTATCTCAGGGCTTCCCAGGTGGCTCAGTGGTAAAGAATCCATCTGCTAATGCAGGAGATGCAAGAGATTCTGGTTCAATCCCTGGGTCAGGAAGAACTCTTGGAGGAGGAAATGGGAACCCACTCCAGAATTCTTGCCTGGGAAATCCCATGGATAGAGGAGCCTGGCAGACTATAGTAGATGGGGTCACAGAGAGTCGGACACGAGTGATCGACCCAGCACATACACACACACACACACCCCAATTATCTCTGTATTTGTTTTCTAGGGCTGTCGTAACAGTCTGACAGATGGGGTGGCTTCAGCAACAGACATGTATTTCTCATAGTTCTGGAGCCTAGGTGTCCAAGATCAAGGTGTCAGCAAGGTTGATTCCTATTGAGGGCTGTGAGGGAGACCCTGTTCCGTGCCTCTGCCCTAGCTTCTGGTGGTTTACTGACAGTTACTTAGTGTTCTTGGTCCGTGGATGCATCAATCCCAGCTGTCTTTATCTTCACATGGGGCTCTCTGTGCATTTCTAGGTCCAAATTTCCCGTCTTCATAAGAAACTTGTCGTGTTAGATTAGAGCCTACTCTAATGACCTCATCTTACCTAATGAACACCCAATATGCAAAGAGGTCACATTCTGAGCTACTAGGGCAACCTCTTTGGCACCACAGACAAGTTTCATGGAAGAGACAGTTTTTTCAGAGACCAGGGTGCGGGTGGTTTGGGAGAAGATTCAAGCACATTTATTGTACACTTTATTTCTACTATTCTTACTTCAGTTC
This sequence comes from Muntiacus reevesi, assembly GCF_963930625.1. Lineage (NCBI taxonomy): Eukaryota > Metazoa > Chordata > Mammalia > Artiodactyla > Cervidae > Muntiacus > Muntiacus reevesi. The sequence continues at coordinate 267,883,587 of NC_089250.1, forward strand.
CACCTCAGATCATCAAGCATGAGATGTCAGAGGTTAGGGACCCCTGTCCTAGGGTCCTAATGGACCTCAACACATGAATTGGAGAGCAGGGGGGAGACCATTCAATATGTAACCATCTCCTATAAGGCTTTCCAAACCTCAAGTGACTGAAACACAGACTCTGATTCAGTAGGTGGTTGGCGTGGGACTGCTCATTTGCATACCTAACAGGCTCCCAAGTGATGCTGAGGCTGTGGGTCCACAGCCCTCAGTTTGAGTCACAAGGACCAAACAGACACTGAAATGTCCCTGCTGGACTGAAAGCTGTCCACAAGAGCTCATATGATTTTTGATCCAGGATTCAATCAATTTTGATCCAGGATCACCCGTTGCAACCATGGTCATGATTCATTAATCCCAAAGAGCTTTATACAGTTCAGATTACTTTCTGAACCTCAGGGGATGCTTAATCCGGAAGGGCTTTTGAAACCTCCAAAGTGTGTTTTCAAGCCCAGAGTATATATAAACATCAGAGTATTTTTAATTCTAAAATGCAAGTCCTTTGTAAATAAGGCAAAGTGAGCTTTACTGGACTGGCCCAAAAGTTTGGGTTTGCCCATAAGCTGTATGAAAAGGGTTTTCCTGGTGGTTCAGACAGTATAGAATCTGCCTGCAATGCGCAAGAGACCTGGGTTTGATCCTCGGGCAGGGGTGGGGGGGTGGGGAGAGATCCCCCGGAGAAGGGAGTGACAACCCACTCCAGTATTCTTGCCTGGGAAATCCCATGGACAGAAGAGCCTGGTGAGCTACAGTCCATGGGGTCCCAAAGAGTAGGACAGAACTGAGTGAGTAACACACTTCTGTGGAGCAATTCAAACCAACTTTTTGGTCAACTCTGTAATTCCCAAAGTATTCCATAGGTGGCAGAGTGGGTTGAGTATGCCAGGGGGCATACTGAGGCTGACCCTTAGAGTTTGAGAGGGTCTCCTTGTCCCCCCTTCACCAGGTTCCTAAGATAGAGGAGAAAGAGGCCCTGGCGCCTGTCCCAAAGGTCGTGGACAGCTTCCACCCGGAACCCCATCCCCGAATGGCCTTCTGGATCATGAAGCTGCCACGGCGGAGGTCCCACCAGGATACCCAGGAGGGCGGCCACTGGCTCAGTGAGAAGCGACACCGTCTACAGGCCATCCGGGATGGGCTCCGAGAGGGTACCCGCGAGGATGGACTCGAAGAGGGCACCCAGAGCGCCTCTCACTCCAAGCTGCCCGCCCGCAAGACCCACTTCCTGTATATCCTCAGGCCGTCCCAGCAGTTATAAGGGTGGGGCCCGGGGAACACCTGCATGTATCCTCCACCAAACCCCAAGCACCATACAGAAATTAAACCTTTTTTCCAGCAGCACTGTCTCCTTTTGGGATCTGTCCCCGGGCCTCAGTCAACCAAGCCTAGCTTTGAGCATGACCACTGGCTGAGCTGTGACTTCCTGCCCGAGTCTCCAGGTTGTTTCCTCATTCGGACGCCATCTGTCTTCCGGCTGAGCAACTCTGTCCTCTCCTCTGTCACCTCTCTCCCACTTGTACCCTCAGTTTCCATCTCTGTTACCGCCTGCTCTGCTTGCCCTCAGGCTCCCAACTCTTACTCCAGTCCTTTCTGTCCACTCTGCATTAGCTTCCTGTCACTGCCACGCAAACCTAGCGACTTGGTGCAAATGTATCCTCTCACTAATCCATAGTTCAGAAATCCAGGATGGCTGGGCTGGTCCTCTGTGCAGGTCTCACAAAGGCAACATCAAGGTGTTAGCCAGCAGGGTTCTTACCTGAGGCCCCAGGATGCCTCTGTTTCCGAGATCATTCAGGTTGTTGGCACAATCAAGTCCCTTGAAGGTCCAACTGAGGTCCCTACTTCCTTGTCGGCTGTCTTCTGGGGACACCCACTCTTAGCTCCTGGAGGTCTCTCTCCAGTTCTTGTATGTGGATCCCACACCTGAAATCTCACAAAAATACACAAAAATTTTCTCTGAATTTCCCTTCTGCCCCATCTCCTTTATGCCTTCCTTCTCCCCTTCTAGCAGGAGAGAGTTCTCTGCCTTGAAGGACTCACAGGATTGGATTGGGCCTGCCTGGATAACATATGAGACAGGTTCCAGGAATTAGAGGGGGGCCATCTTTGGGGGAGTGGGCTTCCCTGGCAGCTCAGCTGGTAAAGAATCTGCCTGCAGGAGATCCTGGTTCAATTCCTGGGTCTGAAAGATCCCCTGGAGAAGGGATAGGCTAACCACTCTAGTATTCTTGGGCTTCCCTGGTGGCTTAAATGGTAAAGAATCCACCTGCAATGTGGGAGACCTAGGTTCGATCCCTGGGTTGGGAAGATCCCCTGGAGGAGGGCATGACAACCCATTCCAGTATTCTTGCCTGGAGAATCCCCATGGACAGAGGAGCCTAGCAGGCTACAGTCCATGGGGTCGCAAAGGGTTGGACACAACTGAGCGACTAAACGCAGCACGGCATCTTTGGGGGAAGCCATTATTCTGCCCACTGCATGTCCAGACCGTCACCTCCAGCCCCCAACTATGCGTGTGCATTTCCACCTCACATCCACACCACTTGTTTCCACTCTCATCTTTTTTTTTTCCTGGCCATGCCACACAGTGTTGGATCTTGGTTCCCAGACTAGAAATCAAACCCATGTGCCCTGCATTGGAAGTGCACAGTCTTAACCTCCAGACCACCAGAGAAGTCTTCCTCATTTTTATCTTCTCCTTCCCTCTCAAATCACATGCTGACTCCATCTTGACTCACTCCATTTCTCTTTCCCTTTGTCCCTCTGTCTGTCCCTCCATGCCTGTCACTTCAGACTCCATCTCTGAGAGCCAGGCCTGCTGCCTCAGCCACCTGGAAACTCACAGTCCCTGTCTTGGGCACCCTGTACACTTTGCCCACTTCCTCCAAATCCTCGGAGCAACTCCTATTCCCTCCAGAACACCTCCCTCAAGACACACCATTGAGAAGGCACATCTGGGTCTTTAGGTGCTGGGTCCTGCAGAGGAGGTGGACACAATGTGTATTTTCCCCCCTCAAAGCCCAGGTTCCAGGTGGAATCACCCTGCACAGAGACTCAGCACATTCAGGAAACTAGCAATGTATGGGTGCAAATAAAAGAGAACTTTCTTTGGGGGGAAAAAATAGATTTTTTTTTTATTATACCAAATAAGCATCAATGTGTCTTCATGGAGAATATCAAAACCTGATTGGCCGTTACATACCTTCTCTCCCCAACCCACCCCCAGTCCCATTCACTTTCCCGCCATTGACAAATATTTGTGTTTAATGTGTACTTTTAGTAAGTGCATTTTTGGTATATTAGTCAGCTAGGACTGCCCTAAGAAAATACCACAAATTTGGGTGACTTAAACAAGAGACATTTACAGATCTGGGGCTGGAAGTCTGAGATCAAGGTGTTGACAGGTATCATGTCTTCTAAGACCTCCCTCCCTGACTTGTAGGCAGCCATCTGTGTATCTTCTTGTGGTTTTTTCTCGTGCACACACACATCTGTGTCCAAATTCCCTCCTCTTCTAAGGACATCAGTCATATCAGATTAGGGCCCACCCTAGAGAACTCCTCTCTTTTTTAAAAAGAAAAATATTTATTTCTTTGGTTTTGAGGGGTCTTAGTTGTGGCATGTGGGATCTTTAGCTGTGGCATCTGGGATCTAGTTTTCTGGCCAGGGATCGAACCCCAGCACCCCCTGCATTGGGAGCACATAGTCTTGACCACTGGACCACCAGGAGGTCCTGAGAACTCATCTTAATAATTCTTTTTTTAGATTTTTTTTCTAATGTGGACCATTTTTAAAGTCTTCATTGGGTTTGTTACAACACTGCTTCTGTTTTAAGCATTGATTTTTTCAACTCCAAGGCATATGGGATCTTAGCTCCTCGAAGAGGGATCAAACTCCATCTCCTGCACTATATGGCAAATTCTTAACCACTGGACCTCCTGGACCTCCAGGGAAGCCCCATCATCTTAATTATCTCTTTAAAGATCTTTTCTCCAAATATGATAGAATTCTGAGGTACCAGCAGTAAGGGCTTCAACATATAAATTTCGGGGGACACATTTCAGCTCCTAACAGTAAGTAGTCTTATTTAATATGATAATTACTTTTGATGCATGTATCTTTAATTTTCATTGGAAAAGACCCTGATGATGGGAAAGATTGAGAATAGGAAGAGAAGGGGGTGACAGAGGATGAGAGAATTGGATGACATCACCGACTCAATGGACTTGAGTTTGAGCAAACTCTGGGAGGTAGTGAAGGACAGGGAAGCCTAGTGTGCTGCAGTCCATGGAGTTACAAAGAGTTGGACACGACTGAGCCACTGAACAACAAAAATTTTTAATTTACATTGGTGGTATTACATATGTCATTCGGATGGGACTTTTTTCTTTTCAGTACCATCTTTATTTATTTTCTTGGTCGAATTGTGGAACATGTGGGATCTTAGTTCCCCAGAGAATGAACCCACATCCCCTGCAGTGGAAGCATGGAATCTTAACCACCAGACCGCCAGGGAAGTCCCTCAGCACCATCTTTAAGATGCCTCCATATTGCACTGGTACATCCAAAATCCACCCAATCCATTGAATAAGATTCCATAGTCAACCTCGCCACCCTCTCAGTGATCCACACCTGAGTTGCCTCTGATTTCCTACCATTACAAATAATGCTACAATAAACACTGGTAGAGGGCTTCATGGGGCTTCCCAGGTGGCGCAATGTTGAAAGAATCCACCTGCTAATGCAGGAGGTGGAAGAGACACAGGTTAGAGCATTGGGTTGGGAAGATCCCCTGGAGAAGGAAATGGCAACCCTCTCCAGTATTTCTTGCCTGGAAAATTCCATGAACAGAGGAACCTGGCGGGCTACAGTCCATGGGGTCGCAAAGAGCCAGATGTGACTAAGTGCAGCACAGAAGCAGCAGCAAACACTAATATAAGCCCCTTTGTGGTCCAGAAGAAGGACAGGATGGGGGGCTCTAATAAACAAAAGAATTGCTGGGTTGTAGGGGATGTATCTACCTATTTTGATTAGGCAGAATGTTCTGACAAGTCTGGTCCTTCTAGCAGTCCACACATGCGTGCTAAGTTGCTCAGTCGTGTCCAACTCTGCGACCCCAGGGTCTGTAGCCCTCCAGGTTCCTATCTCCATGGGATTTCCCAGGCAAGAATACAAGAGTGGGTTGCCATTTCCTGCTCCAGGGAATCTTTCAGACCCGGGGATCAAACCCACGTCTTTTAAGTCTCATTCATTGGCAGATGGGTTCTTTACCACTAGGGCCACCTGGGAAGCCCCCAGTCCCTAAGGATTCCATAAACTTTAACCACATCTGGCATCTGGGGAAACAGACGCTTGTCTGCAGAACAGCTGAAGTATGCATCCACATGTGATCCAGATACTAACATTAAGACACAGGTTTTAAAGTAACTATGATGAATAAGTTCAAAAAATAGATGAAAAGATGGAGAATTTCATCAGAAAACTAGAATCTAAAAGAGAGAGGAAAATTAGAATAAAAGAAAGGGGAGAGGGAGATGGAATCCAATGTATATTTTAGAACTTATAAATTAAAAAGTCAGTATGAGTTTCACAGCAGATGAGACACAGTGGGAAACAGATCAGGAGACAATATCTAGACTGGGGACTTCCCTGGTGGTCCAGTGGAAGTTCACACTTTCAGTAGAAGACTTCACACTGTGAGTGCAGGGGGCAAAATTTCAATCCCTGGTTGGGGGATGGAGATTCCACATGCTGTGCAGCCAAAATTTTTTTTTTAATTATTCTCTTTTTATTTTTATTTTTTTTCTTTTTTCTTTTTTATTTATTATTAGCCAAAAATAATAAACTTAAAAAAAAAATCTAGATGAATCACACTGAATAAGGAGAGAAAATATAGAGCATTTCCTGGTGATCTGGTGGTTAGGATTCAGCACTTTCACTGCTGTGGATCTGGGTTCCATCCCTGGTCAGGGAACTAAGATATCCCACAAGCCAGAAGGCACAGCAAAAAAAAAAAAAAAAAAAAGAACTTATATCCAGCTTTTAGGCAAATAGAGAAGGGCAGAGACCATTTTTGTATCTGTTTCTTGACTTGTCTTCGGCTCAAAACGATCCTTAGGTCATAGTGGTATATTTGGGCGGTGGTATATTCTGCTACCCTTCATTGTATATAATATTAACATACAAAAATCAATTATATCCCTAAACATTATGAACAAAAAGATTTTTACTGAAATTTTAAAAAATATGATTTGAATCATCATAACAAGCAAAATACCTAAGAATAAACCTAACAAAAGATTTGCTAGATCTCTAAACAGGAAACTATGATACATTACTGAGAGTAATTAAAGAAAACCTAAATAAATAATTCATAGTAACAGTATTCATGGTTTCCCTGGTGGTTCAGTGGTAAAGAATCAGCCTACTAATGCAGGAGACACGGGTTCAATCCCTGGTTTGGGAAGATCCCATGAGCTGCAGAGCAATTAAGCCTGTGCACCACAACTATTGAGTCCGTGCTCTAGCGCCCAGGAACTGCAACTACTGAAGCCTGTGCACCTAGAGCCTATACTCCACAACAAGAAAGCCACTGCGATGAGAAGCCCTAGCACTTTGAATAGAGATTAGCCCCCACTTATCCCAACTGAAGAAAAGTCCATGCAGCAACAGAGATCCAGCAGAGGAATAAATAAATAAATAAAATTTTAAAACAGTATTCGTAATTGCCAAAAAGCAGAAACAACCAACGTCCACTGAGAGTAAAATGATTCAATCGTGGCATATTCATAGAATGAATAGAATATTATACGACAGTGAAATGAATGACCTACTGCCATAGGATGGATTTTATAAATATAATGTTGAGCAAAAGAGGCCATAATTAAGGGTGGTCACCTTTGGAGGGGCAATAATTAGGAGGAAGTGTGAAGACTTCTGGGCTGCAGGCAATATTCTCTTTTTTAATATGGGTGGTTTCATTACTGTATTACTCTATTAAAAGCTTAATTGACCCGTAACTTAGAGTTTAGCACTTTATGTATGTTACAACTATACTATAAAACCGTTTTTAAAATTATTTTAGGTTTTACAAAATTATCTTCCTCAAAAAAAAGGGAAATAAACAAGAACTACTGAAGGAATAAAATGAAAAATAACAAAAAAGAAAAAAAATGAAAGGATGAAATCATACTAATAAAGTCAGTGGGGTCCACAACTTGTCACCCAGTGCTAAGAAAACACTAGGCAAGCATTCTTATTGAACTCTTATAAGACTCCACGAGGTGGATATTGTTTGTTCCCATTTTAGGGAAGAAGGGGAGGCTCAGGGAGGTGGAATCACTTGCCAAAGTTACACAGCATTAGGTTTTCTGATTTCAAGTCTCACGCATTTAACCAATCACCACATCACTTGTTAAACAGGTTCTTTCCCAAGTGTTATAACAAGTCACCACCTAATAGCCAAAATAATAACTATCACCCAACAAGAATTACTACTTCAAGCCCTCAAGTTACCTAAAAAGCAATTATCTCCGTTTCGAGGTGAGAAACCTGAGGCTCAGAGAGAGGGTAAGCCTTTGTGCCAAGGTTACAGGTAGGAAGTGATGGAGTCAAAATTCAAACCCAAGAATGTCTGACTCCAGCCTTGTCATCACTCTACACAGTCCAACAGTTTTGAGGCATGGATTCTGTCCCTTCATTCATTCAACCAAAAGTGTTTGAGAACCCACCCTGGGCCAAGGATATTCTAGTTCCCAACAGCCTTCTACTGCTAGGAGCTCACATTCCAGTAGGGGGTGACAAAGACAGGGCACAAATCTTCGGTGGAGAGACGAGCCTCGCCTCGAGGACGAATAAAAAACTAAGTAGAGAGATGAGTCTGAATTATAGACTGTGTCAGAGGAAGGACTCTCTGAGGAAGTAACAGCTGGATGAACGATGATGGGATGAATGGGAGAATGTAAAATGATTTCTGTGTCTGGGCTAGCAAAGAGGCTGAGTGAGTGGGACACGCGTGCGTGCTAAGTCGCTTCAGTCGTGTAAGACTCTGTGGCCCTTTGGACTGTAGCCCACCAGACTCCTCTGTCCATGGAATTCTTCAGGCAAGAATACTGAAATGGGTTGCCACGGCCTCCTCCTAGTGATCTTCCTGACCCAGGGATCGAACCCGCATCTCTTAAGTCTCTTGCATTAGCAGATGGGTTCTTTACCACTGAGCCACCTGGGAAGCCCGGGTGGGACATCTTTTATCTCAAATGCCCCTCCTCAGGAGTCTGCCGGGCTACAGTCCATAGGGTCGCAAACAGTTGGACACGACTGAAGCGACTGAGCACGCTCAGAAGTCAATTTGGGATGTAATTATCCAGACGTAAGAGACGTGGGTTTGATCCCTGGTCGGGAAGATCCCCTGGAGGAAGGCATAGCAACCCACTCCAGTGTTCTTGCCTGGAGAATCCCACAGACAAGGGAGCCTGGTAGGCAACAATCCATAGGGTTGCAGAGTCAAGTGACGATTGAAGTGGCTTAGCATGCACCTCTCTCTAGCCTGAAAAGCTGAGGTTATCTTTCCTCTACTCTTTCCTAAAAGGAAGGAATGAAACCGTTTGGGAAAGAATCCTTTGGGGACATTGTGACTGGAGCCGCAAAAAAGGCATGGGAGTAGTGAGGTAGGACAGACAGGACATCATTGTGACGGTGATTGGCAGCCTGGCATGGAACACAGGGCAAAAAAGACACGGTTTGGTGGCTGATGGGGGGGGGTGGGGGGGGGACAAAGGGTCCCTCAGGCCAGACTTCCCTTGCTTCCCATTTCACCCAAGCTTGAGGCCGCGGAGAAGACTCCAGCCTTGGGCACTTCAGCAGCCTTAATCCCTTCAGTCTTTATCGACTCAGCCAGTACGCATGCGCCCGCTTCACCAGGCTTGGGGTGGGGGTGGGGGCGCGCGCGCGCCCGGGCAGTCCTACGCATGCGCAGTCTCATAGGTAACCGTAGTGACAGGAGAGCGCCTTGTCCCGGTGTGCGCCTGCGTCCCGGGGAGGGAGCTCGGGAGGGGCGTGGCTTAGACTCCTCGTGCCCTCCCGGTCCAGCCCTGGCACCTTTCTTTTTCCGGTGGGAACAGCGCACGCGCGTCTCCTGAGGACCCAACTGTCGTTTGTCGTTCGTGCCCCTCAGTTGTGTCCCGAGACTGGAACACTGCGACGTGGCTCCAGGTGCGCCCAGGCTGTGACGAGGCTCCCCAGAATAGCCGTGTCAGAGCCCCTCCCGAAATCCTGGCAAGACCCCAAATCCTAGGGGAGAGTCCCCAATATCAGGGCCTTCCAGGTCTTGTTAAAAGTCTTAAAATCCTGACCAGACTTCCTCAGAGATAATGAAAGGAACCCTCCAGGAAATCTCGTAGATGACCCCTGAAATCCTGTCAGAATCTTCTAGAAATGCCGTCAAACTTCTCCCTCAGAGACTGTCAGAGCCTCTAACTGCTCCCAGGACTCAGGGGAGGCTCCCCAGAGGAACTGGGAGCCTGGGCCTGGGAGAACCAGGCGAGATGCTGAGTCCCCCTGGGCCGTGAGGGACCTGGAGGTTGGCCAGGGTAGAGAAAAATGACAGGAAGCCAGGAGTTGCAGGAACCACTCGGTGCCACACCAGCCCAAGAGGCTGGGAACTTAGTCCTGAGGTTATTAGGGAACCATGGGAGGGCTGGAAACAAGAGAAAGATGGGGTTCAAACTCAAGCAGGAGGCCAACAGTTCCAAATACAGGCTGGTGGGCGAGAATGTAAGCCCAGGGCTGTGTGGGAGCCCAGGAACATCACCTAGCCCAGAGACGGTTTCCAGAGGAGGGGATGTGGGAGCCAGGACAGGAAGGGCAGGCGAGAAGGATGTCCCAGGCAGAGACCTGGAGGTGGGAAGAGCCGGCCCAGTTTGGTCAACAGCACAGGGTTCAGGGTTGCAAGTGGGTTTGAGGGTGGGAGAGGCAGATGGGATCAGGTCAAGCTGGGCCTTCAATATCAAGTCCAAGGTCTAGACTCTGTCCCTGGGGCGCTTGGGAGCCATGAACAACACTGTGCAGGGGATGGGCCTTGGCAGGATGGACTGGAGTGGGAGATTGGAGGTAGGAGGCTGAGGAAGAGGCTGGGTCAAGGATCCAGGAGGGAAGGTTGAGGCCTGACCCAGAGCTGTAGGGAAGGAGAGGAGGGGACAAGGGAGAATCATAGGGCAGGAGGGACAGGGCTGGGGAACTTGACAAACTGGGGAGGAAGGGTGGCAGGAGGGAATAACCCCCACCCACCAGCCCAGCTTTGATCTCTGCCGCCCACTCTTTAGGCCCCCATTTTCCCAGCCCACACCTCCAATCTATAAAGCAGGTCTGAACGAAAGCTGCTCTGGTCGAGGCAGGGGTGGGCAAACAGGTTCTGAGAACCCAGAACGGCCTGGGGCACAGGAGGGGCAGGGTGGCTGGTTGAGGAGGCCATTCCCCTGTTTGTCCTTCTAGGAGCTTGGGGAGCAGCCAGTTCCTTTTTGGTCCCTTCCAGTGATGGAGGGGAGCTGTTAGCTTCCCCAGCAGCTGCAGAGCAGCCAGGGTGGCCCATGGACATGCCAGAGGGCCAGGCAGGTGGCCCCACTGCAAAAAGTAAGTGACTGGGCCCCTGTTTGTCCCATGGGAGGGTGGGGAGGGAGCAGTGGGTGAACAGGGCACCAGGGTCTGACTCAGGGACTTGGAAGAGCTGGCTTGGGGTGGCTGAGCCTCCACTTTGAGGCAGGGTGGGATGCAGAGAATGATCCTTGATGAAGTGCCTGCTGTGTGCCCACCTGTCTTTTGAGGAGGCCAAGCTGCAGGAGTAGAAACCTCTGTACGCATGTGCCTGCTGCCTGCAGCACCCCCTCCAGTGACCTACAGACTCACCGTCACTTCTTGCAGGTCTCTGCTTTCTGTGAAGGAGCTGCCCTGTTACTCTCTCTCCCCTTTCCTTCATTACTTTTCTTCAGAGGACTGACTTCTCTTCGTCTGTCTGTTTAGACTCTGTCTGTCCGACTAGAACGTGAGCTCCACAGGGCAGGCTCCATTTTATTTACTCGGTATACCCAGTCCTTGGAGCAGCAATGGCCAACATGCAAATCATATGTATACACACACACACACAATTTTAAATTTCGTTAGTAGCCACATTGAATTAAAAAGAAAAAAGAAACAGACAAAAGGGATGGCAATCATAGTATGATTTAACCTAATACATCTAAAACAGTGTCCTTTCAGCATGCAATCAATATAAAAATGTACTGAAGTTATTCTTTTTTTATACTAAGTCTTCAACATCTGGCTTTACACTAACTTTACACTAACACAAGTGTGTGCATGCTCAGTCACTTCGGTCGCGTCTGACTCTTTGCAACCCTATGGACTGTAGCCCACCAGGCTCCTCTGTCCGTGGGATTCTCCAAGCTAGAATACTGGAGTGGGTTGCCATGCCCTCCTCTAGGGGATCTTCCTGACCCAGGAATCGAACCCGCATCTCCTGTGTCCCCTGCATTGCAAGCGGATTCTTTACCCACTGAGCCACCTGGGAAGCCACTTTACACCAATAGAGCATCTCATCTCACTCTCACCACGGTTCAGGTCTCAAGAATCACTGTGACCATCGGCTGTCCTGCTGATCATGCTGCCCAGGAGCAATGCCTGACATATAATAGGAACCCAGTTACTAACTTTTGACTGATCAGATGGACACAGACCAAATGGGTGTGAAAGTGGCTTCAGGAGGAAGATGTTGGGTTGTCCTTTCTGAAACTCATCTACTAAACAGTGAGAGCCCAAGGGAGACTCCCACCCTAGAGGAGAGACACATCCCCTTTCTTAGAGGCTCCTAGCATCCAGCCTCAAAGCTGGTGTCTTTTCTCTCTGGCCTCAAGAGGCTTGCCAGATAGGAAGGCAGGAGGCAGACACCTGGGCAGGCTGACCAAGTGACCAGCATCTGAATGTGTAAACTTTATGTGTACCAGCAGAGGGCGTGCAGCCACCGAGGAACCTGTGGGCAGCTTTAGGAGATTCCCAGAGAGAAGGGAGGGACACACCCAGGAGAGATGGAGACTGAGGAAAGCAGGGGATGAAGAGAGAAAGTGACAGCAGAGGAAGGAGAGAGAAGCCTTGGAGAGTGGAGAGTCACCGAGTTAAGGGAGAAGAAGCACAGAGACCGAGAAGAAGATGGGGGTGGAGGACATGGAGACAGGCGGGTGGGACTTGAGGGCCAAAGAGATGGGGAGGAGGATGGAAAGAGTCGGAGACAAAACTAGAGAAAGAACAGGACAGACAGAGAAGTAGAGACACTGAGGAAGGAAAGAGAACAGGAGAGAAGCAGAGCGACATCTTCCTGAGGGGCCCCAGGAGGCTGAGGGTCGCATCTGCGCTGTAGATCCATGCAGCTCCTCAGATCCCATGACATCTGGAGCCAGGCAGTCCTGGGTGACCTCACTGGGCCGCAGGGTCCTCCTGCATGATGTAGGGGGCACCACGTCTCCCCTAACTGTAGGTCCTGCTCCCTTTCCCTAGAAGCCAAAGTTCAAACCCGAAGGGGCTGAATTTTTAGCTCAATACAGAGAACCCTTGAAGAGTTAGTGGGATGAGAAATGGCGATCAGATGTTGAACATGTGACCTTGGGCAAGTTTCCCACTTGTCTGTGCCTAAGTATCCTAGCTGGTAAACGGGCTAATCATAGCAGCCACTGTGGTTCATGTCAAATGCTCAGAAGAGGCTTGGCTCCTAGTAAATGCTGAATAAATGTTCAGTTTTATTATTGAGCTTCCAGATTTTATTAATATCTTATCTCTTCTCTAGGAGGGAAGTAACCCACCACTCACCCACCCACCCATTTTCCAGAGGAAGAAGATGAGGCTCAGAGAGACTGAGTCCCTTGCCCAGGTTGCGCTTGAGTCTGCCAGACCTTGCAGCCTGCACTCAGCCCTCTGCTACACCCAGCTGTTCAGGGGTAGGGCAGGGAGCTTCAACAGTCACTTTCAGCCCTGAGAAAGATCCGGTGGGTCCAAGGGTGGAGAATATATAGGCTCCTTCTATATCTTGGAGCATTTTTTGAGTGCCTCTATGTGTGGGCACAGTGGCTACAGCAGCAGACAGACCCCAGGATGTTCACATTGTGCAGAGGTGGGAAGCAGGAGGTGCTCTTCACTTACACAGACCTCACCCTCCCAACCTCAGGGAGAGAGGGGATCACCCTATCCACCCATTTTACCGGTGGAAAAACTGAGGCTCTAAATGGAAAAGAGACTTGCCCACAGTCCTGTGGCTGGAACTCGTGAGATCCGAACCACTCCCCTACCACTCACCCTGCCTGGATTGTCCCATCCCCCTTTGTTTCAGGCCCCAGCCCGTGGGCGCTGATGACGCCAGCCAGCCTCGGGGATGTGGGGAGGAGAGACCCAGCCCTGAGGCGGGCTGGGAGATCGGAGATGCTGTGGGCAGGCGTGATCGATCCAGGCTGCCCGCGCGTTATCGGATTGTTCCTGGCTCCTGGGCCCCCTTCACCCTCCGCTTCTCCCAGAATCCTCTTCTTCACCCTCCTCTGCCCCTCGCCCCCTCTAAGACAGGGAAGAGAGGAAAGAGGAAAAAAGGCTATAAGAGTTTGTTCGGTATTGTGGGCTTCTGAGCTGATTGGACACAAAGGATTAGACAGCAGGGGGGCACTTCCTGGCCTAAAAGGTGGGGGGGCCCACATTCCCAAATAGGGGGATGGGGAAGGTGACTCAAAGACCCTCACCTTGTGGCCCCCACCAGCCCAAACCCCAGGCAGCTTGGAATGAATTCCTTCCCCTCTGCAGGAGCCCGGAACCAGGGTCACCCCTGTTTGTTGTTCATCATCCCCCCTCCTCACAGATGGGCTGGCCCTCTTGTTTCCTCAGTGTACCTCTGGGACCAGGCAGAGGACGGGAGCCTGGGGACACCGCTCAGCTTAGAGGAGCAAATACTCAACTCCACGTTTGAAGCTTGTGACCCCCAGAGAACAGGTCAGAGAGTCAAGGAATAGTCAAGGAATAATAAGGGATGGAGCCGGGGGGCTGGGAATTGGGGAGCCACAGAGAGAGGGATGGGTTGGGCTGATGTGGGTGACTGTGGGAAGCTTCAGGAAGGAAATGGATAGGGGATGGTGAGGGGAGGAAACTTGGGGGAGGAGGGTTAGCAGAGGAAGGCGGGGCTTTGGAGCTTGGGAGATGGGGGAAGGGCAGCCACTGTGGGCCTGGTGGGGCTCAGCTGGTCCTCTTTGGTCCAGCTCTGAGGTACAGATGACTGGGCCCCGTTTCCAGGTGAAAACATTGACTCGGGGAAGAGAAAGGAGTTGCCCAAAGGCCACAGTGCAGGGGTGCCACCAGCCCAGCCAGTGGTCCCCACCTCTTACCCCTCTCCTGCCCCAGCCTTCCTCACAGCCTCTCTGTCCCCAGGCACTGTGGCTGTGACCCATCTACTAGCCTACCTGGAGGCCGTGACTGGACGGGGTCCCCAGGATGCTCGCCTCCAAACACTGGCCTGCAGCCTGGACCCCAGTGGGGAGGGCCCTCAGGCCACCGTGGACTTGGACACCTTCCTGGTGGTCATGCGGGACTGGATCACTGCCTGTCAGCTGGATGGGTGGGTCCCCGCACCTCCATCCCCCACCCCATCCCCGCTCCGAAAACCTTTCCTGAGATCTAACCTCATACCTGCTTACCGCAGCCAGCACCCTTTGGACACAGGGACCTGCTGTGGCTGGAAGGAGGCTGAAAAGAGAGAAAAGTAGCGATGAGGTCGGGGCGGGAGGAGAGCCTGAGGACAGAGTGCCTGGGATGGGGAGGCACAGGGAGGCTGAGGGCAGAAATAAAAGGGGCTGGAGAGAGGAGAAGGGGGATGTTGAGGGGCTGACAGAGGCCCCTCCCCATCCCTCCTCCAAGCGCAGTCCTTGCCCCTCCTGCTTTTCCATCTGGCCCCAGGCGCTGGCCATCTGGCCTCACCCTCCTCCCCGCGGTGCTTGCTCTCACCTGAGCCGGCCCCTCCTGCCGTCGCCCGCAGCCCTGTTGGTGGCTGCTCTGGACTGGGGGCTGCAGGGGCGCTAAGCCTCATGCCTTTGATCCAGGGGATCAGAGCTGGAAGAGGAGGCGGCCTTCGGGGGAGCCCTGGCCTCCCGGCAGCTGCCATCTGGTGAGAGTGCTATATATAGAATGAACCAGGCAGGCCCAGGGTCAGACAGTGGGGGCACTTCCCATGGGGGCAGAGTGGGGGACAGGGCCGGACCCCAGGGACGTTTGTTCTAACCTGGCTTTCTAGGCACCTTGGTGACTGCCTCCCCACCTGCCCTGAGCTTTGGGGTTTGCTTTTTTTCCCCCTCACTGGTTGTTTTCAACTCCTCCTGACACCTGCCCTGTCCAGAGGCCCCTCCCATCTTTCACCATCATCACCCCTCCCTGCACTCTAGTTCCTACATCCTCTGTCCCTCTGATCTTGTCCCCACCTCCCTCCTGGCCTGGGCTCAGGCTTTTTTCTCAGCCTAAACTTTCCATGTCTTCCCTCATCCTTCACTCGGGGTCGGGAAGCCCTGTGGGGGGAGGCCCGGGATGCTGCAAGTGAAGGTCCCTTCCTCTCCAGCATCCTCAGAACAGACCTGCATCCCTTCCCTGTAGAAATCTGATTATGACTCATTACCTGCCCAGTTGTTTTGTCAGTTGATTTGATCGCCGTTCTACCCCAAAGCCTTCAACACAGGAGCCGCTCCATAAAAAAAATGCTGGTGTTACTGGTGTTATTTCTCCAGCCTTATTAAAACAAAAACCAAAAAATAGAGCTTTCTTGACATTCTCTTGAACCTCTCTAACCTTGCTTGGAGGCAGTCAGGGGAGGGTTGTGAGAAGGGGAGGAGATGTTAGCTCTGATGGAGGAAAGACCCCTTTGGGGCTGAATGGGGAAAGGACAGGAGGGAGAGGCTGGAGGCCAGGGCGGAGGCTGGGGTGAGGGTCCAGGGGAAGAAGGCAGAAGGCAGGAGAAGGGAGGGAGCCAGGACGGCCCAGGGGCTAGATGAGTAAGTGGGGGAACTAAGAGGAGAGACAAGGTTCAGGGCAGCTGAGCTGCTGCCCAGGGTTGGGCGTGATGCATGTGGCATGGTTGGGCCCCCCAGGGTAATTAGCCTGAGTTCAAGGTGCCCATGAGCAAGAGGCTTTGTGGTTGGTGGTATAAGTGCAGCCCCAGGAGCAGGTGGGATCACCCAGAGAGAATGCGTGGCTGGGAGCCTAAGGAGGACCAAGGCCAGAGTCCTGGGCTCGCTAACATCTCGGGTCACCCGGGAGCCCACTACCCTCTGTCTCCCTCCAGGATGCTCAGAAGTTGAGGATCCGGCCAATCTGGAGAGCTTCGGAAGCGAAGACCCCAGACCTGAGTTGTATCTATCCTCAGCCCCTCCCTGCCCTTTCCCTGTCCATGCCCTCCAGCGGCCTAGGGCCCAGGGCCCGGCCTAGGGCCTAGGGTCATCCGGGGAGTGGGTGAGGGAAGCAGGTTGGGCTAATAGCTCAGGGAGAAGAGGGCTGTCTCCTGTTTGTCTGGAGGAGCCACATCTCCCCACCACCGGCACCTACCCAACCTGGGGAACAGAGGCCAGGGCTGTGGACAGTGACCCTGCCCCTTCCCTGCCCCCAGGCCCGCTACAGCCGACCTGCTGAGCAGCCTGGAGGACTTGGAGCTCAGCAACCGCCGACTGGCTGGGGAGAATGCCAAACTGCAGCGCAGTGTGGAGACAGCCGAGGAGGGGTCTGCTCGCCTTGGGGAGGAGATCTCAGCCCTGCGTAAGCAGCTCCGCAGGTAGGCTGGGCCCAAGTCCACTCTCCTGCACCCTCCCGGTCCCAGCTGCCCACAGGCCCAGGTTTCTTCCCACTTTCTTTGTTATTTGAGGTAGAAACTGGGTCTCTGTCGCCCACTCTGTCTCTTTCCTTCCTTTTCTCACTGGGTCTCTGTCCCCCTCTTCTCCGGGTCTCTGAGGTTTCTCTGTTGCTCTGAGGGGTTCCACCTCTGTGACTCTGTCTTCCTCTCTCTCCTGTGGCCCTCCTCCCCGCCCCCACCAGTACCCAGCAGGCTCTGCAGTTTGCCAGGGGCGTGGATGAGGAGCTGGAGGACCTGAAGACTCTGGCCAAGAGCCTGGAGGAACAGAACCGCAGCCTTCTGGCCCAGGCCCGGTACACGGTGGGTTTCAGGCAAGGGGTGCAAAGTTGCTCTCTTCTTTGCACTTTCTTGGAGTCTGAGCAACAGAGCCTGACTACAGAATGGGAAAGGGCAAAGGTCACCCGGGTTTCCTCCCTCAGTCCTCTTCCTGTTCACCCCAGACTTTGAGTCGGATGCTTGCCATCCCTCTCATGGCAAAGGGGGACAGCAGGAGCCAGCAGGGCTCCTCAGGCCCGTTCCCCCAGCCCTGCTCCTCCATGACCAAACCTGAGTCATGTTCCCAGGGGTGGGAGAAGGGCAGCGTGGGGGCAGAAGGGCCCAAAAAGAAGCCTTTGTTCTCTCTCTTGGCTCGGTCAGGAGAAGGAGCAGCAGCGTCTGGTGGCCGAGATGGAGACTCTGCAAGAAGAGGTGAGCTGAGGCACAGCACCCCCTCCCACCCCTTCCCCGGTCCTCAGGATCTCCCTGCCCACTGCCCCCCCAGCCAAACACCCTTCAGTCTGATCAGGGAGACCCCAGGATCCCAGTAATGTGTGAATGTCCCTGAAGGTCACCTGGCTACATGTGAGGACTGCTACAGCCAATAAGAGTGTGGGGCACGGGGCTGACTCCTGGCTTTAGTGAGGCTGCCGACATAAGCCTGGGCCAGTCCACCCCTCTGTCTGCGTCAGTGTCCTCATCTGTGATAAGGGGCAAAATAACGGAACCTCCCTGGTTGGATTGTGTGAAATTTAAGCAAGGGTATTCTTGTGAAGCCCTAGGCACAAGGCAGGACACATGGGAAGAGCTCACTAGAAGTTAGCTGTTATTGTTCATGTATTAGTATTTTTTTATGATGGGAAGAAAACAGGCCTTACAGTGAATCCTGATTCAAATTCCATCTCTGCCACTTGCACAACAGACAACCATAGGTTCATTCTGTAAGAACAGGGGAGAAGGGTATCTGTTCATTAGGACTGTTGTGGGAATTAAATGGCCACTGTTACCCCAGAGTCTCACACATAACATGAACAGGCCCAGTCCAACCTCAGGTCTGATTCAAGCCTCATTCTATCCGAGTCAGAAAACATTATCTTACGTTAATTCTGGGTCCACTTAGTCATTTTAGGGGGAAATAAACCCCACACACAAGGTGGCATCTAAGCTGCTGGAAACCCACGCAGCGTCTCACTGCTCCTCACTCAATGTCTGTTCTCTCTGCTGGTCACAAGATTGATGCTCTTTGTCCCATCTGGTCCTCAGCCTTAGTCACCACTGCGTGCAGGCATCCACTGGGAGGCTGACATTGCCTTCTGGTCTCTGGGTGTACCGTCCTAACTGCATGTGATGGTGGTGGCCCTCGTTTGGACCCCACGACCCAGGAATACCACTGGGGGTTCTCCACACCCTTGTGGGGGCACAGAAGAGGTTTAATTGCTTTCTTGTGACTTTTTCTGGGCCTCACTGGGCCTTCTAGGCTTTAACTCCTCACACCACCAGCTCTCTTTTGTTACTCACGTACATTGCTGGTTCACAGACTGAGCTAGGAAACCCCTCTCTCAGATTCTCAGATGTCTCAGAGGTTCTGTGGTTCAACTATATGCATCCTCCTCTCCAGCCCTCTAACCCTTTTCTTGGGGCTGGCCTAAAGGCATTTTCACTGTTTTTCTCTTCTTTGACTCTCCTGAGCTCCTCCCCCAGCCCTGAGAATCTCTGGCCAGTCCAAGCAGTAGTACTCATTCCATCTGGTATCTGTTCATTAGTTCCCCCAAATCTCTTTGTCCTATATCTATAGTATGGCTTTTACATTCAAACCAAAAAGTATTCCACTATTGTTCCCTGGCTCTTTCATAAAATTCTCTCTGTTAGGGCAGGACAGCTGCCATGGTGTGAAGCATGGGCTGCAGGCAGGATGTGACCATTCCTTCCAGAACATTTCTTTTTAAGAATAAGGAGAGGGACTTCCCTGGCAGTTCAGTGGTTAAGACTATGCACTTGTAATTCAGGGGACATGGTTTCAATCCCTGGTTGGGGAACTAAGATCCCTTGAAAATTTAAAAGAAAAAAAAGAACAAGAAGTAACTTTCCCTGAAGCCCCATGATGGGGCCTCCCTCTTAATCTCATTGGCCAAGAAGACAGTAAATGATTATACCCAAACCACTCCCTGGCATGGGTAACACAGCCACTGATAGGTCTGAAAGGTCTGGACTACTTTGAGCTCCGGGGAAGAAAATGGCAAAAAAATTGCAGCTTCAATATGAAGAACATTAACTGACAAGAGGTTTTGAAGGTTCTGGGCTAGTCTGGCAGCTTTTTGGCTTGTTTGTCTGCCTGTGGCCTCAGGATCCCAGTTGGCTGCAACAGCTCCAAACATCATGTTCTCACTCAAAGCAGGACAAAGAGGGACAAGTGCTCCTCTCGTGGCTCTCTCTTTTCATCAGAAGGAGAAGTTTTTCCCGGAGCACCCCCAACTCCACCCCTGCAGCAAGAGACTTCTCTTACATCTCACTGGATCACGTGACAAGAGAGGCTGGGGCAATATCTGACCTTCCTCGGCCTCCGCAGTGGGAGGCAAGTGAGTAAGAGGCAGTGAGAATGGCCTCTGAGTTAGCTGACCAACCAGGTGTCCGGAATCTGCTAAGATTTCCATCTTGATTCACCTCTAAGCCTGGGGCTGGGAGCCCTTCTCCCCCACCCCCTTGGCGAGTGGACCCCCCAGGAAAGCAGGGCAAATGGCAGTCAGCGGTGGTCTCTCCTTCCAGCCCAGAAGGCCTGCTGCCAGATCAAGTGCTCTGAGCAGTGCCTGGGACATCCTCGGCGCTCGATAAATCAGCTATTCTTGGTTCCCTCCCCCTACCTTTCCCCTCTCAGGAGCTGCCTACAGAGCATCTATAGATCGAGTTCTCAAGTTACAGCAGAATAATGTTGGAGTAAGGGACACTCAAGACACTCAGCTTTCCTACAGACCCCACAGAGCGGGCGGGGCTCAGGTTACTGCAGAAGAAGCCAGAGCAGCTGAGTAACCAGGTTCCCTGCCTAGCGGCCCAGGATCCAGCCTGCAAATCCCAGCCAGGTGGGCAGATGTTGACACAGCATTCCTGGCCCCGTCCTTCCTCCGCCCTTCACCTGGCAGCCCAGGCCCGCTGAGACACGGAGAGGAGGGCAGCTGACGGAGGACTTGGAGCTGAGCTGCGCTGGGGTGAGGGAGGAGCTGGCCTTGATTTCCCCAGGGGCACCAGGAGGAGGGGTGTGGCCAAGGAAAGTTGACTGCCTCTGTGCTTTCCCCATATCGAAACTCAGTGCAGGGCTTCCTGTGGTTAAGACTCCACCTTGAAATGCAGGGGATTCCTGGTCTGGGAAGATTCCACATGTCTCCAGGCAGCTAAGCCCCTGCACCACAACTGCCGAGCCCACGTACTGACTGCAGCCCTGGAAACCCGCACACCTAGAGCCTGTGCTCCACAGAAGAGAAGCCACTGCAATGAGAGACCCACATACCGCAGCTAGAGAAAGCCGGCATGCAGCACTGAAGGCCCATTATAGCCAAAAAATAATAAATATTTAAAAAAACAAGGAGAGGAACTCAGTGCAGCTTGCTAGGTTTTTAGTGCCTGGAAGCTCTAGGCTAGAACTTGGTCCATTTTATTCTCAGGTCCCATTTTTTGGCTGGTGTGAGCTGCCCTCTGTTGTTTTCCCAGATAACTATTGTCTCCCTTGAGGACTCAGCCTCAGCACAACCTCCTTGAAAAGCCCCAGAAGGTTTTTGCAAGAAAGTTGTGGGAGCTCACAAGGTCCAGGTCCTAGGCCTCATCAGAGTCTACCTTAGGCATTATTATCTTATGCTTCTTGTCGGTCTCCACTTCTAGTGATGAGCAACTTGAGATGAGGGATGAAGCTGGTTCCCCATTCTCACCCAAGCTCTAGAGGAGAGTGAGAGCTAAAAGTGCAAGGTTTGGAATCAGACTTGAGTTTGACCTTACTGTTCACGTGAATTTGGTCGAGTTTCTTAACCCCTACACTCCTTAATTTCTTCTGTAAAATTGGGGATAATGACAGTGTAAACATGAATAGTTGGGACAGCCAGACTTTACATTCTTCCTGAAAGGTACATGTGATGCAGATGTGCCATTGTTGTTGGCATTGTTATTGTTGTGCCATTATTGTTCAATGATGTTGAACATCGTTGTTCAATTGCTAAGTCATGTCTGACTCTTTGTGACTACATTACTGCATCACGCCAGGCTCCTCTGTTCTCCACTGTTTCCCAGACTGTGTTCAGATTCACATGCATTGAGTCGGTGATGCTATCTAACCATGTCATCCTCTGCCCCCTCTTCTCATTTTGCCTTCAGTCTTTCCAAACACCGGGATTTTTTCCAGTGAGTGGGCTCTTTGCATCAAGTGGCCAAAGTATTGGAGGTTCAGCTTCAGCACCATTCCTTCCAATTAACATTCAGGGTTGATTTCCTTCAGAACTGACTGGTTTAGTCTCCTTGCAGTCCAAGGGATTCTCGAGATCTCCAGCACCACAACTCAAAAGCATCGATTCTTCAGCACTCAGCCTTCTTTCTGGTCCAACTCTCACATCCATACATGACTTTTAGAAAAACCATAGCTCTGACTGACACAGATAGCAGAGTAGCCCCCGTGAAATCTTTCTGCCAAAATATTGAACAAAAATCTGAACAAGGCCCTGGATCTATCCACCAGTTTATAGGAAATAGTGAGGCGGGAGGAACATGAAAAAGGTCCTGCACAGGAAACAAGACCACAGTAAAGCAGTTCTACAGGAAAAATAACCTGGTTTCTTCCACAAATGAAGGGCCTGGAAAAGTGCCCGGATTGGGAAGGTGGGGGAAACACTGCCAGGTGAAATGAGACATTTCAGCCTAAAGCCATGGTGGACCTTGTTTGGATCTTCATTCAAACAAACTAAATGTGAAAAAAATATTTGTGAGACAACCAAAACCGAAAAAAAGCACTGGGTGTGCAATGATACGAAGGAATTATTACTAACTTTGTTAAGAGTGATTGTTGCATTGTGGTTTTACTAAAGGAAAAGTCTTCAAGTAGCAAACACAAATGCTAGAGTAGTTACAGGTGAAATAAGCCTGGGATTTGCTTTAAAATAATCTGGTTAAACAAAGCAAACTCTTGGTGAATAGAGAAGAAACAAACCGGAAAAATGTATGTAATTACTGAAATTGGGTGACAAATAATGGGGGTTCATAATCTTTCTTTTTTTTGGCTAAGCGGCTTGTGGGATCTTAGTTCCCTAGCCAGGGATTGAACCCCAAGCCTTTGCAGTGAAAGTGCAGTCTTAACCACTGGACCACTGGGGAATTTCCAGGTTCATCACACTATTAGCTTTACTTTTGTGTGTTAAAAATTCATAATACAAAGTTTTAGAAGTATCTTTTTAATATAACACCAAATTTTGGTATATGCCAGGCATTGTTCTAAATGTGTTTGTGTTCATTAACACATACTAAACATGTATTTGCATGAATTCCCACCTATATAACCTGGGCAGAGTTGCTCAGTCTTTCTGTGTGAGTCAGTTATTTTTATCTTTATCTATTTTGGCCACACCTCGCAGCTTGCAGGATCTCAGTTACTGTACCAGGGACTGAACCCAGGCCACCATAGTGGAATTACCAAATCCTAACCACTAGACCACCAGGGAACTCTCATCTTTATCTTTAAAAGAGGGCACAGCAGTAAGTTAACACCGGCAAGGTGCTCTGTAAATGTTAGCAGTAATTATTAGTTCATTTAATCCTCACATGCATCCTATCATATCTCCATTTTTGCAGCTGTTTTTATTTTTTCATCTGCAAATCAGAGCTGAGATCCTATAGGATGGTTGGAGGGATTAAATGGGCTGAAACATTAGGAAGTGCTGAGCACGGGGAGTAGGGGGACAGATAGAGGAAGAGATAGTTAGGGAGTTTGGGATGGACATGTACACACTGCTGTATTTAAAATGGATAACCAACAAGGATCTGCTGTATAGCACGTGGGACTCTGCTGAGTGTTGTGTGACAGCCTGGATGGGGATGGAGTTTGGGAGAGAGGATACATGTGTATGCGTGTTCACCTTCACTGGTCACCTGAACTGTCCCAACGTTGTTAATCGGCTGCACCCCAATACAAAATAAAAAGTGAAAAAAAGTCTTAGAAAGGCTGCCATTGAAGGACGATTAAAGCCTCATCTAAAAGGCTCAGAAAAAAAAAGTGCCAAGCATGAGGCCTGATGCACATCAGGTGCTCAGCACATGTCTTCTCTGAATATTAACATGGCCATTTACTGAAGTGACCGTGACCAGGGTCCCTTCTTCCAGAATGAGAAGCTCCTGGCCGAGCGGGATGGAGTGAAGAGGAGGAGTGAGGAGCTGACCTCAGAGAAGGACATCTTGAAGGTGCCACCCCTCTCTAGTGCCTTGACGATTTCCTACCTCCCTGAGGCCCGTTTTTACCCTCACCAGTTTCAGCCCCTGTGGTCTGGTGAGATCAGGGACTTGACTCAAGCCCTCAGGTTCCCAAGGCCAGTGGGCAGCTCACTGAAGCCCCCCTCGGTGTAGCTGACGTCCAGAGACGTGAAGGGAGGTTGAGGAGAGGAGCTCCAGGGAGTGGGATAGGCCGGGGAGGGCAGACCAGACAGATGGACGGGCTCCTTCCTCGGCAGCGGCAGCTCTACGAGTGTGAACGCCTCATTTGCCAGCGAGATGCAATCCTCTCCGAGGTGAGTGGGCTGGAGGGAAGCATGCCTTTGATGTGTCTCCTACCCCGAGTCCACAAAGGAAAGTCCTTCTTTTCTCTAGGGCTTCCCAGGTGGCACTAGTGGTAAAGATCCCGCCTGCCAATACAGGAGACATGAGACGCAGGTTCAATCCCTGGGTTGGGAAGATCCTTTAGAGGAGAGCATGAAAACCCACTCCAGTATTCTTGCCTGGAGAATCCCATGGACAGAGGAGCCTGGCAGGCTACGGTTCACATGACTGACGTGACTTAGCCATGCATGCATACTAGGCTCTAATCCTTTGAGACTCAGCCCAGAGAGGTCAGAGGGTTTCCAGGGAAGCTGATGCTCTCTTCAGGTCTCGCTCTTACCCCAAGCCCATCCCACCCATCCGACCCCCCTTCCCCCCGGAACCTGACCTCAGGGTCTTTGGTGGGTTGAGCCCAGCCTCAGTCAGCTTTGGGCTTTCCCAGCGCACTCGCCACGCGGAGAGCCTGACCAAGACCTTGGAGGAGTACAGAGCCACAACCCAGGTAACCCCCTGGCCTGGCCACACTCTCCCCACTTCTCTTTGGCCATCTCTGGGATGCCCTGCCGCCTCCTGTGTCTGATGATCTTTTTCCGAGTCTCCACCTCTTGTTTCTACCGTCACTGCTGATTGACTGTGTGTCTCTCTCCCTCTCTATCTCTCTGCATTTTCACTTTTCCTCTGTTCTTCCTCTCTCTATATATATATATTTCCATTGCCCATCCACTTTCATTCTCTGTGGGTGATATCTCACAGCATCTCCCCTGCTCCTGTTTCTGTATCTCTGCCTGGCTAGTTTCAGTCTCTGCCTCTCTCTGGATCAGTTCATCTGTCTCCTGGGGTGACTCCTCTCTCTGTCCCTTGTCTTTAGAGTCTCTTGTTTGCTCATGTGTTTCCATCTCTGCTTTCCTTTTCATAGTGTTCCTGACTGATAGGTTACATTCTGGGTTCCTGTTGCTCTTTACCTCTCTTTGGCTTTCTAAGTTTCTGCTCCTGTTTCTTCCCCTTCTCCCCTTGTCTGTATGTGTCTGGAGGATCCTAAAGAAATCAAAGGAGTGGACCTGACCTTGGAAGAGGAGCCCAGTCACGGGGCTGGGGAAAAGGCAGAGCCAGGGGTCCCTCACTCCTTCTTTTGCAGGAATTGAAGCTGGAAATCTCCCACCTGGAGGAGCAGCTGAGTCAGACCCAGGAGGGGCTGGATGAGTGAGTAGAATAGCGGGGGAGGAGGAAGCAGGAGGGGAGCCCAAGGACAGGGAGCCCCCACCATGGCCTCCAGCCCCAGGGTGGGCAGGGCAGTAGCCTCAGCATAGGCTGACTGACAGGTGGTGGGGGGCATGGAGGTAGCCTTCCCCATCCTGACTGTGTGACCAGACTATCCGAAGGAGCCCAGGTGAGGAGAGCAGACTGCACCAACCTAATGCCGCCGTCGCTGGGTGTGGAGATCCAGGCCATTCAGCAGGTGGGCCTGACACCCTGAGAACTCCCTAACCCACCACCAGCGGCAACTCTGACCCCGCCCTGACTCCACCCCGCCCCAGTTCTCCCAGGACCACCTCGTCCTTAACCTCATCCCTACCCCAGTCCCCACCTCATATCACTCCCCCCCTGCCCCCCATCCTCCTGCCTCAGCCCATCCCCATCCCACCCCTGACCCTCTGCCTTCACCGGCCCCTCCCTGGCCTCAGAAACGAGAGGAGACAGCCGTCGATCTCTCCAGCCCTCTGTGTGGAGTGTGGCCGTGGGAGGAGGTGGTCAGTGAGACGGATGAGGAGGATGAACTTCCTCCTGAAACCCCAGCTGAGGAGCAGGTGAGCATGGGAGGGCCCTGAGACCGCCGGGTCCAGGGGCTGGGAGTGGGGCCCAGGACTCCTGCACTGTTCGCCATCCTATGGGCAGGTGTGGACTGAGGGCCTCTGTGTGCTGGCCTCAGAGCCCCTGGCCAGACAGGACACCACCCCTGCCCTCTAGGGACTGGCCTACTGATGTGGGACTGAGCCAAGCAAACATGCACAAGTTTCAGAGAACTGGGGCGGGGTGAGAGTCAGGGCAGGGTCAGTAACCTGAATGTAACCCTGAATCCAGTAATAGCCATCATTTTATGACTTCTGTAATTATCTGAACAATATTTCAAACCTCATTTGAAACAATGAAGACAACTCATCTTCAATGTTCACAGTTGAAAAGTGAGATTTGTAATCTATTAGTGACAGGAGGATTTTTTTTTTAAGGAAAATACTGCTAAAAGCTCTGTAAACAATGCATTATTGTCTTGAAAATTATATTGCTTCCTAGCTGCTCACCACCCTTGAAAGAGAAAGTTTCTCTGTTCACTTTTTCCCTGAGTTGAGAGAATCTTCTGTTGGATTCCTCAATGCCCTCTCCCACTCTCTCTGTGGGGTGTAGGCACCCTCATCCCTCACCCTGTTATCCTTGGGAAACTGAGGCTCAGAGAGAGATCACACAGCTTGGGGGGGGCACAGCTGCATCCCTCGGGGAAGCATACATTTTTAAAATTACGTTTAATTTTGGCTGTGCTGGGCTTCATTGCCGCGAGGGCTTTTCTCTAGTTGAGGCAAGCGGGGCCTCCTCCCTGGTTGCTATGTGTGCAGCCTTCTCACTGCAGTGGTTTCTCTTGTCGAGGAGCATGGGCTCTAGGGCAAGAAGGCTTCAATAGTTGCAGCACTCAGGCTCTGGAGCACAGGCTCAGTAGTTGCGGCACACGGGTTTAGTTGCTTCTCCATATGTGGGATCTTCCCAGATCAGGGATCAAACCCGTGTTTCCTCCAGTGACAGGCAGAGTCTTTACTGCTGAGCCACCAGGGAAGCCCTGCAAGTGTGCATTAGAACTTCTGCTGAGAGCTCTCAGACGCCTCCTGGAGGGGAAGACTGAGCCAGGCCTCTGTACTGCCTGCACTGGATCCTGGGGACCCCCTGGGGCTCAGGATCTGATAGAGAGATCATGAAAATGGGCCATCCCAATGCACGATGATCTGTGTGCTGGGGGGTTGGGGGGTGGGCCCTGGGGAAGCCCAGAGAAGGAAGTGCCTGTGTGGAGTAGGAGATATCACAGGGAAACTGACGCTTGAGTTTATTTTGAAGTAAAAAGAGGGAAGTTAAGTGGTGTGAGAAAGGAGAGGTCTTCCAGGCAGTGGGAACAGTACGCGGTGAGGACATGGGAGCGTGAAACCACATAGCATGTTTGGAGGGTAGAGGGCAGTTGGGGGTGACTGGCCAGAGATGAGGTAAGGCCGGATCATGAAAGGAATTCTCTGCCAGTGAGGCTGAGACGCTGTGCATGGGCAAGGACAGGTCAGCTCTGGATGGACTGCATAGAAAGATCCCTCTGGGGCCACATGGGAAGCTGGGAGGCCAGAGAGGAGGCTGGGGCTGTGGTCCAGAGTTAGAGGATGAAGCTGGAGCCAGGCCAGGGCATTGGGATGGAGAAAAAGGGACAGGCAGAGAGAATTAGCGAGGGGAGACAGAGCTGCCTACTCACCAACAGGGGGCTGAGGGCTCTGGGTTCTGGAAAAGGGGATAGACAGACAGATGCTGAACTTACCTTGTGACCCCCAAGGTGAGCACCCTGAGGGATGGAGGATGCTGCCCTGGGGGCAGTGGGTACACAAGGGTGGAGCTCAGTGATGCATTTAGAAAGGTGTCGAGTTGGTGGTTGAGGCCACAGGCAAGGCTGGATGTCTCCAGAGAAAACGGAGGGGGACCTGGGTGCCCACGACTGGGAACCTGGGAGGAGAAGGGGGTTGGAAGGGAAATGCTGAGCCTCTTTGGGGCCCAGACAAGAGTGAGAGGCTTGTGGGAGTGTGAGAGGTTCGGGGGGACCTGAACTCCTGGTCGCAAAGGAAAAGGGGGTCCTAAAGGAAAACTCCTGGTCCAGCTTCAGGCTTCTGCCCCTGGAGGGAAGGTAGAGCCACCCTCAAGGAGGAGCCCTCGAGGGAGAAGGGCAGGTTTTAGAAGCAGGTGGTGAAGCCCAGGATACCTAAGCTTTTCTTTCCCACAGGGAAACTTCCAGGGAGAGTCAGCGCACCCTCAGGAAGGAGGGGAGGAGCAATTGACGTGGTAAGGAGACTGCTCCTTCCCTAGCCGTCCCTCTGCCCCAGGGTGACTCTGAGATGGCTGGAGTACAGGCCTGGAAGAGCCCCGAGCGAGGCTTACACAGAGGCGTGACCTGTGGGCCCTTTGCTCACCCAGAGGCGACCCTGGGCCTGCGAACTAGAATGAATCAGGCCAGCTTTACCCCCAGACGCTGATAGTTCAGGAGGACATCTAGCCCCTGATCCCGCCTGGGGGAAGACTTGAAGGAGGCCCTGCTTGGGGTCCTCTGTGAGTGGTATTCATATAGGAGACCCCTAGGCAAGAAGACAGTCGTCAGGCAGATGGGACAGCTTAGTCACTCATTCACTGTCACTGAACACACTTCTCCAAGGCCCCCAAGGAGCCCTGGGGCAAATGAGACCCAGATTATGCCCCAGGAGAGCACTCAGACTGCTGGGAGACCCTGGGGTCTCTGCAACCACACAGCCTGGGTTCAGATCCCCGCTTAGTTACTTTGTGATGGGATGGGGAGAGCCCCTGCCTTGTGATTGTTAATTGACTGTTCGGAGGCTCATGTGCAGCCTCCGAGGATGTAGAAAGCACCGGATGTCTGGACCCACCCTCCTCCACGGGGCCTCTGCCTTCCTGCAGGGCCTCTCTCTCCCCGCTCCCCTCTTTCAGGCTCCTGGCTGTGACAACTAATGAGGCTGCCTGCCACGGCCTCTAATTGGACTTGTCTGGGAAAGCTGAGATTGGGCGGGATGGGGGGCCCCCCGGTGCTGTGACCCTTCCCGCGTCACCAGGGAATGGAAAGAAGACAGCGCTGAGCAGCAGCGGGGCCCAGGACTGGTGGAGAGGCCGGGTATCCCGGTCTCCCTGAGGCGGGGGAGGGCAGGATGACCTGCAGAGTGGGAAGCTGGGAGTGAGGGAAGTGGTGAGTGTGTGGCCCAGGGCTCAGATGCTGAGAGGAGCCGGGGACCCCCACGTGGAAATCAGACATCTGGAGATCTGACTGGACCGGATGCTGGAGGCCTGTGAGCCTGGGTGCCTTACTGAATTGGAATTAAGGAAACAGCTGTATCCTGAGGGTGTTGGATCTGAAACTGGTAGCTAAGGCTGGATGACTGGATCCCTGGTCCCCAGTGAAGGTGGTGATGGGTGGTGCAGACGTCTTGGCCTCCAAGGGACGTTGGGGTTGTGCAGCTTGTGTCCTGAGTTCCCAGAGAGGTGCCTGTTTCAGGGACTCAGGCAACTGTGATCCCAGCGGGCACAGAGGCTGGGGCTTGCACACCTGAGAGAAATGACTTGGGATGGAGGCGGGGTCCACAGAGTTGACTTCTGGAGTCAGGGAAGCTTGAACTGGAGTCCCAGTTCTCAAAGAAGACCCAGTGAGACCCACACTCCCTGAGCATGGCCCAACCCACCAGGAAGGAAGCTGGGGCAGGGGGCAGGGTCTCAGAGATGTCTCAGAACTGGAAGCCTCTGATCACCTGGGGGAACTGCTGGGAAAGGAGAAGCTGAGAAAGCCAATAAGGTGGAGGGGCCCCTGACCCTTTAGGGGTCACACACAGACTCTCTGGAGAATTTGGTGAAAAAATACAGATGCTAACCTACAGACAACTGTTCGCTCGTGGGGCTCCAGGGTACCCTCCAGGTCCATGTATGTGAAGGCCCCGTGCTTTAAAGGTTCTGCCACACAGCTGGTGAATAGGAGCCAGGCAGGGGAGACAGATGCTTGCAGTGACTTTCTTGTCGCCCCAGGTTACCCAGAAGAGAGGAAGAGGACGGAGCGGAGATCCAGGTCATGGTAGGCAGTTCCCAGCACCATTCCCTCCAGGCCCTCAGATGAGGCTGCTGTAGTCACAGCTCCTCCGCAGCCCCTACCCACACCCCCAACCAGACAGAAAAATCATTTGGCCGAGAGTTAACAACGCCCTCGCTGTAGCTAATGAGAGTAGACGGTGCTGTAGAGGGAGGCTTCAGGCCAGTGGGCAGCCAGAATGTTCCCAGGGGACCCCACACACAAACACTGCACACGGGGCCGCAGCCTCTACGCCACAGATGTAGCTACACCCCCGGATTGCAGAAATGCACACGTATGTGCGCCCACACTCCGGAAGAGCCAGATCCTCCCCAGCCAGCCCAGAACTCCTGGTGCACCGCACCTGTCATAGCTGCCCTGCCCGGCACCACACACACCAGCTCCTTTGCTCCTCAAAGAGGCAGGTGACAATCCTGGTTCTCCGGCAGAGGAAGGGAGGGAAGGAAACGTGGTGAGGTCAGAAGCCCGAAGGTGTGCCAGCTTCCGTTCTGAGGTCCTGGGACTCTTCAGTGTCCACATTGACCAAGATGCTCTTCCTGAGCAGCCTGACCCCAAAGCCCACCTCTTTCCCACCATACCACACTCCCATCCGTGGAGACTGGGGCCCACCTCAGCTTCCTCACTGCTAGTGTGACAACGATCTCACCCAGCTCCCAGGTAGGGGTGAAGGTTACGGATCGCGTCATAAAGTGCCTGGCACTGAGCAGATGCATGATAGGTGGCAGTGGTGGAGACGGGTTGAGGCCGGGATGTTGCTGGAACTCCTCATTTGTTATTGTATTGTTACTGCTGTAGTCATCGTCCACAGATCAAAGGCATGTGTGAGAAAGCCTGAACTCTACAGAGGGGACACCCTTTCAGAGAGACAAGGGAAAAAAACGAGAAACACATGGGGGATGAGGTGGTAAAGTAGGAGTATTGGAGGCTTTAATCTTAAAATAACTGCTGGGCCTGGTGCAGGGCGGGAAGACGGACCCAAGGAGTGTCCATGCTGAGCTAGGTCCAGCCCAGGGCTGGGTTCTTGGAGGAGATAACAGTCTTTGACCTCAGGGAGCTTGGGTACTTCCAGAATCAGTCAGAAAATGGAAATAATAATATTGAGTAGCTCACATAGTTATTGAGTGCTGTCCACCAGGCATTGTTCTAAGCCCACCTCCTGATAGTTTGGGTTTTGCCCACCTTCTCTTTCATTCTCCACTTCAGCCCTTTGAGGTGGGCGTCGTCGTCACCCCTGTCTGGCAGATGGAGAAAGTGGGGCCTGATGAGGTAGGGCGATGTGCAGGCGACACGTGGCAGGGAAGTGGCAGAGCTGGGCACCCAGCGCAGCAGCGTGTCTTGGGGAGGCTCTCACACTGAACCTCTGTGTCCCGCCCCCTTGCATGTGCTCACTTCTGCCCAGTGGGCTGGCCTGAGACCTCGGGGTCTCAGGTTTGTCTCCTTTGTCCTTCCAGGTGGACCTCCCTATCCATCCAGGAGACTCACACCCTGAAGACATCCTCAGAAACCCTCCTGAGAGGTAGCGGGACCCAGGGGCCTGGGACGGGACTTGGGGGTCGAGGAGAAGACCAACACCATTGCCCTGCCTTCCTTTCTCCTTAGCAGCCCCTCAGAACCAGAGCTGCAGCAAGCCCTGGTGCCCGTGGTGAAGGAGCTGGTCCCAGTCAGGAGGCCGGTCTGGGGCCAGCTCTGCCTGTGCCCCCTGCGCCCCCGGCGGCTCAGGTGCACCCCACAGTGTCTCCAGAAGGAGGGTGGTGGTCAGACGTCTGGGACACCACAGGCTCCCGCGGGCGCCCCCAAGCACTGTGCTGCCTCCCTGCAGGGTCACCCGGCTCCTCTTGGTCCCGGTGCCACTCCTGGGCCTGCTGCTGCTGCTGGTGCTCTCCGTCATGCTGCTGAGCCAGTCCCCGCCCCCCGCGTGGCCCCACCTCCAGCTCTGCTACCTCCAGCCTCCTCCAGTGTGAGCCATGCCCCCACCCCTGCAGAGCAATGTCTAGTTCGGTGACTTCCTGGGGCTCTTTCTACTGTTATTCTCATGGTTGTGCCGCTGTGCCTTGGGATTATCCCGCTGTCAGGGACCCCAGATACAGTGCTCCAGGAGCCACACCCCTGTATTGGGTTTTTATGTGAAGTCTCTTGGTTTTTTAATGATAGCAAAACACTAGGGGTTATAGTTTCCTCACAAACCAAGTTTGAAGAAGGGCAGCTGTCAGCCCACAGCTCAGTCTCCACAGCATTGGGGCAGAGTGCTCTAATTCTCTCTACCTCTCTTGACCTTTCCCTTGTGCTCAGGAGATGACACTGTAGCTTCATAAGTGATGTCTGCAGGGAGAAGGGGACACATTTCTTCCTTTTTATAAAGAAAAGCAATAGCCTTCCCAGAGCCAGCAGCAGACTCTGCCTTGTTGGCCAGAACTGTTCGGCATGACCACTCCTTACTATAAGGGCAGCTGGGAGACTCCTGGCAGAAAGAGGGAGAACAAGATGTGGGCCAGGCACGCCCACACACACACACAGATGTCGCCAACAACCAGCGGGAAAGGATGTGCCATTTGTTCCTTCAGCTAATTCTTAGTGATCATCTATTTGCCATGGCTAGATCTTAGAAGACAGTAAAACAGACCCTTCAATGCCAGGCTGAAGTGTTGAATTTTCTCCTGAGGATGACAGGGGTTTGGGGATGTTTTGTTACTTGTTTTTGGTTATTTACTTTGTATTGAGCTATAACTGACATACAGTGATAAATGGACCAATCCCAAATATCAGCTGGATAAATTATTGTTCATGTAAACACCCATGAAAGCAAAACCCAGGTCAGGACAGAGAGCAGCTTCAGCACTGCAGAGACTTCTTCAGGAGAGCTTTGAGCAAGGGAGGGACCATGGTAGAGGTGGCTTCAGGCTCTGTGAGAGCTCAGAAAAACCACCTAACCCCGCCTGGAAAGTTAGAGATTTCTTTCCAAATATGGGACAGATTTTGCGTTTAGTTTTTAAAGATGGATAAGGTTGGTTATAATGAGCAGAGGCAGCAAAGGGTATCCCAGGCAGAGGGGGAAAATGAATGTGTAACGACCAGGTGATGGAAAACTTGTCTGTGTGTAGAAAGCCATAGACAGCACTATGTTGCTTGAATTAAAAAAAAAAAAAAAATGAAGCCAGAGATGGATTTGATGCTTTAGAGTTGCAAGAAGTAAGATAGGTAGACAAGAGTCCATTAAGCATTTTGAACACCAGCTTCTACTGAGCTCTACTGCCAAGTGTCGGAGAAAGGGCTCTGATCAGAGAAGAGGCAGAATCAACTCTAGGTGGGAAAGAGACCACCTGAGCCTGTACAGGGGATGGATAATGGAGTGAAGCTGGAGGCAGGAAGCAGGGAAGAGGTAGGAGGGCGTGAAGCCTGAGCTGGACTGGGTGAGTGGATGGAAAGAAGCGCAGGGCAGAGTGTCAGAGCAGAAAGGACAGCGCCAGGCCTGATAGGCTATGAAGGGGAATGAAGGGGGAAAGCAAGGGCCAGCATGTGACCCAGTGACTGGCGGACAGTGGCACCATTCCCGACATGGAGACCCCATGGGAAGGAATGGGTTTTGGGGGACACTGAGCTCATGTGGGATGGAGTGTCCCAAGAAGGCTGGAGCCCCGAACCTTGAGTTCTTAGTCTGGAAATGGAGTCTGGGTGTTACTAGCTATGATGGTGATTGAAGTGTGGAGATTGCTGAAATTTCCTGAGGAGAGGGGAGTAGTGTGAGAAGGGAAGGAGTTCCAGGCATCGTTCTCTGAAAAGTCTCAAATGCTAAGAAAGAGATCTGGGGAGGAGGAAGTACTGGAAGAGCATAGGCCAAGATCCAACAAGACCCAATTACCAGGCCCTTCAGCAAACAGAGGATAAGCCTCCTCATGACATTTTAATTCTATTTCTCCACGAAAGTAGAGGAATGATCAGACTTCTGAAGTTGCACATATTTGGGTTCCAGTTATCCTTCTGTCCTTTCTAGCGCTGACAGCCTGAGGACATGACCTCAGACTGCCAGAATCTTGTTTGTAAAATTTGGCCAACTCCTTATTTTTGTGACACGTGCATGCAGCCATGTCTTGACTCTTTGCGACCCCATCGACTGTAGTGTGCCAGGCTCATCTGTCCATGGAATTTTCCAGGTAAGAATACTGGAGTGGTTTGCCATTTCCTACTCCAGGTGATCTTCCCAATCCAGGGATCGACCCCGCGTCTCCCAGGTCTCCTGCATTGGCAGGCGGATTCTTTACCACTGAGCCACCAGGAATACAGTTACTCATTGCTTAGTGTTTCTGAGTAACAGGGAAATAGGCCCCACCCCACAGCCTATCGGCCAATTAGGGGACGATCCGCCTCTCGGAATGCAAATTACCGGAGAACTTGCCAATCACAAAGTGCCAGCCCCGCCCCCTTTCCCCACGATGACGTGCCCAGCTCCTCTCTTCTGAAGGCCAATCAGAGCGCGGTCCGCGCGAATTGCCCCCGGAGCATGGCTCAGAGCCCTCAGCGTCTGGTTAGGGGAGTGGGTTGCCATGGTCACCATTGAGGGGCAGGACTGAAGGGCCAGCGGAGCCTCCAGAGACAGAAAAAAGCGAGGGGCAGATTCTGGTTAGCTGCTTCCTCACTTCCTTCATGGGTGGGCCAGGTGTTTCCCCGCCTCCGTCCCATGCCTCCTGAAGCCTGTCACCTGTCTCTCCTCTCCTCCCGTCCCGACTGGCACGGATGATCAGGGAATCGCGCAGTTAGAACACCCTGCAGAAACTGCTGCAGGCTGCTGTAAGAGAGGCGGAAGCCCTTTTCTTTTTTTCAGGTGGGGGGGAGGTGTGGGTTGCGCTCCGTGTGACTTGCGGGATGTTTGTTCCCGACCAGGGACTGAACCCACCCCAGCAGTGAAAGCATCGAATCCTAACACTGTATCACCAGGGAATCCCCAGAAACCCTTTTCTGATAATACATTTTGCTTCCAGAAGGGCGCTATACTTCAGTCTTCTAATTGTATATCTGGTTTAAGTGTTAAAATAGAGGAGGAAAAGGGAGCTGAAAGGTTAGAAGCTCTTCCCAATACCACACAACTAGGTTTAGGGGAGCCTGGTTTTGAATAGCAAGTACATCTCCAGAGCTCCCATCGCATCCCACCGCCTCCGATCTTTCTACTGTGCCCGAAGTAGAAGTCGGGAAGTGATGAGAGAGTGAAAAAAAGAAATTCAGAGAAAACGAGAGCTGGAAGAAAGAGATGGAGGCCTATAGGAAGAAAGGGGTTTGGGGGGGGTGTGGAGAACACGAATGAGTCAGGCAGAGAAAAAAGAAAGTGCTCGCTTTGAAGGAAGCGAGCTCGCTTCAGCAGCACATATACTAAAATTGAAACGATACAGAGAAGATTATCATGGCCCCTGTGCAAGGATGACATGCAAATTTGTGAAGCGTTCCTTATTTTTCAGAAAAAGTAGTGGAAGAGTTTAGGCATAAAGAAGACGAAGAATCCCCAGAGGGCCGGGAAGCCAGGAGGAAGGAATTATAGAGACTCCGAGAGAGAAGGACGGATACCCAGTGAGCTACAGAGACCCAGAGAAGGGCCAGTGACCCAGAGGGGGACAGAGATCAGGGAGGTTACAGAGAGCGAGAGAAGAGGGGAGGATGGAGATTCAGGGTGGGTTGGGAGCAGGTATGCGAGTGGAGAGGGACAAAGGCACAGAGTGGGAGCGAGGGGCAGAGCTGGGGCAGTAGTGAAAGGAAGTGGGGCCGAGGGGAGAAAGAATGAGTGGAGGGAAAGATGAGGGGAGAGGAGACGGAGGGGTAGAGGCCAGCGTAGCGGACGCAGGGCCCGCCCCCGTGCACGTGCACACACAGCCCCCCCCCCCCACCACCACACACACACACGCACACGAGGCGCAGGGAGGAGGCGCAGTCGGGAGGCATAGCAGGGTCTTTATTGCGGTGGGGCTGGCAGGCGCTCAGGGCGCGTCCAGCACCAGCAGCTTGTGCATGTATGAGTTCAGCCAGTGGCGGCGCTCGAGGGCGGCCAGCAGCCGCGCACGCTCCCGGAAGGCCGCGTCGTCCGCCAGCGCCAGGCTCCGCCGCGACTGGGGGGTGGCAGGACCCGCCCGAGCCCCGCCGGGGGTGCGGAGTCTGCCGAGAGATGGAAAGAGGCGGTTACCGTGGGTCCCGGCCCGCCGCCCGCCGCCCGCCGCCCGCCGCCCGCCGCCCGCCGCCTGTTCTCCCCGCGGTCTAACTCGAAGCCCTGTGACTGCACCAGCTGCGGAGGGGCTCGGTCTCTGTCGCCCTGTCTCTTGCTCTGTGTGGGCCTTCGGCTCAGTGTTCACCAGGTTCCGAGCCTCCTGAGTACAGAGACCGAGTCTGATACCCCTGTCCGACCCCAGCGCTCGGCGCACGCATGGCACACACCGCAAACCCAATAAACGTTGCTCAAGGAACAAACTCGTTCCTGCTTCGACTCCTTTCAAGTGTCTCAAAGCCTTTCTCAGAATCCTTTTGTATCTCTTTGTTTTGCAGATTACCTACCTGTCAACCTCCCATCTCTGTCCTTTCTGGGTCTCTATTTCCCCTTTCTGAGTCTTTGTTCCCCATTCTCTTTGTGTCTCTTTCCACCTCTCGGAGTCCCCACCCTTCCCTGGGAGACTTGGATGTCCCACTTACCTGAAGACCCCCGCGGGAGGTAGGGCGACTCCTGAGGCCGTGCGGTGGCCCCAGGACACAAGAAGCAGGAGCAGCAGCAGCAGCCGCACCCGGGGGCCCCTGGGTACCTGGCGGGTCTCCATCACCTGTGGAGAGACAAGAAAGAGCTCGGTGATACCGCGTCTGGGCCCAGAAACCAGACCCCATCATCCCACCCACCCACCCCGAAGCCCATTTGCAGGGTGCCCTACCGCGCAGTGGGCTCCCAGCAGCGAGGCTGGCAGCCCCCTTATATCGCCTCCACAGCCCCCGCAGCGGCCAGTGACGCAGACCAGGGGGCCGGGGGCACCGGGTCACCCCCACCCCAGGCTCATTAGGAGCTGCCAGCGGTAATGAGGAGCCGGGGGTGGGGGGCCAGCCGCTGCCTTGGCGGCCACCCACTAATTGGGACCAGGATCTGGGACCTGAGAAGAATCGGGAGGGGGAGAGACAGACAGACAGAGAAGTGGACACAGGGGGTGTGTCAGAGGGATAAAAATAGAGGCCAGCGGAAGGACCATCAGAGCAGGAGCCAGAGACACAGAAAAAGAGACAGGGGAAGGAACAGAGGAGGGACTGATGGGGAGAAGCAGAGACACAAAGAGATGAAGCAACCATGAGAGGGAAGGACAAAGAATGACAGAGAAAAGGAAAGGGAGAAATGGAGCAACAGAGGAAGTAAGGAGAAGAAGGGAAGGAAGAGAGAAAAGAGGGGAAAGGGACCAAGAGAGCAGTTATGAGATGGAGGATCAAGGGGACGGCACTCAGAGAGACAGAAGGAGATGGAAGGACAGCCAGCAGCCTGGGCAGAGATGTCCAGAGCCAAATCCAGGCAGGCAGAGACCAGAGAGACTGAGAGGTGGGAGCCGGGGGTAGGAAAGAGGAGGCAAAGGGGACGTGTGGTGGTGGGAGGTGAAGGCAAGTATAGTGACAAGCAAAATCAGGAAAATCTTAGCGACACTGCACAGAAGGGGAAAAGACAAACAAGGGCCCTGACTACCTGAGGTTGTGTCCAAGCCCTTCTGGGGAGGAATTTGGGGGTGCTGTGAAGATCAGGCCCATCCCTCCAATACTGGCTTTTAAAGAGGGTGTGCTCTTCACGATGGGATGGTAGGCAAAGGTTGGGAAGTCCCAAAAGGCAGCAGCAATCTGGGTCTCTGATTGACAGGACATGGGAACTCCTAGTTCCCCAGAGAGGAGGGGAACAAGGCCTGGGTCTGGGAACCTAGATTCCTGGATCTGAGGGGAGAGGTCTGGGCAGGGGCGGGGAGGGGGGTGTGTCCCAATTCCTGGATATTGAAGTGGGAGGCTATCAGGGACCTGGATGCTTGGTGTGGGTGTAGGAGAGGGCAGAGGGTTGGGGCCCCTGGGTTTGCAGGGAGGAGAGCTTGGTTGGGCCACACCCCTCCACCAGATGATCCAGTCCCTAACTCCCTCCCCCACTCCAGAGACACTATCCTTTATCTCTGGCCCTTTAAGAGCTCAAGCTGTCGCTAGGCTCCCAGGATCCCAAGGGTGGGCATCAGTTGCATCACCTGCGCCCCTGGGACCCTACCTCCTGCCACCCCACCCAGAGCCATTCTGCAGCATTCACCGATCTCTGCATTCAGCTCTGTTCACCTGTTGTTATCTTGGACCCCACTGAGCAGGTAAGAGACCCCAAACCCCAAGTGACCCCATCCCATTTGGGTGTATGCCCACCCCACCTCCACCTAACCACAGACCTAGGTATCCCTGCCCAAGACCAGCCTGAGACCTGGGGATCCCAGCTTCCATCCTCCATAGAGACACGAGTCCTGCCCCAAGCTGTCTCCTGAAGGCTGAGGAATCCAGACCCCTTACACACCTATCTCTGGAGGATAGGAGACTCAAGAGTTCCCAATCTCCTTCTAACTCAGGACCCAAGAGTTCCAGACACCCATTTCCTTTCTCTCCTGTAATCCACAACCCACCCACCCCCAAGCTTTGCTCCCTCAAAATTCTAGGCATCTGAACCTTCAGGCCTCTCCTTTCTAGAGAATTAGGAATTTAGATCCACATTGCCCTCCACCCTCTGGTAACAAGGAGTCTGAACCCCCAGCAGCCTTCTTGACCAGGATCCAGGAGTCTTCCGCCTCCTCAGGTTACAGGCATTTAGGCCCCCTCGTCTCTCAAACCCAGGCGGTCAGGCCCCCCAGTCGTTCCTTCTGACCTCTAATGTAAACAACTGTTGAGTCAAGATATCCCCAGGGCCCTTGAAGAGGAATTGATCCCATGTCCCCTCAGGGGTCTACACACTTCGAAACCAAAGTCAAAGAGATCTGGGGGTTCGGAAATATGTCTTTCTTTCCCAATTTTCCTGGGACCCCCTTTGGGGAAACATAAGGAAATTTACTACGACTTCCAAGAAGCCCTGCGCCTCAGTCTCCCTTAGCTACCGTGGCTTCCACCCCACGGCCTACTGGGGAGTTGCAGGTGGCATCTCCTTTTCCTGGCACCGACCTGGGTGGTGCTAACTGGTCTATCTGGGGACCACTGGGCGTGGCCTCCGGAGTGGGCAGAGGCTTCTCCCGGGTGGCTCTGGCCTTAACCCCTTCCTTCCCGCTCCCCTGCTGCTACAGGTATCACCCAGAGCTATGAAATCCTTCAGACCAATCCTCTTCCTTCTCGTCTTCGTCTTCACCTTGATGGGCTCCAAGGCAGCCCCTTTGGTCTCACTGCCTGCAGGCTCCGACTTCTTGGGGTTAGACCACCCCTCCCAGCCCTACCCTCCGGCTTCTGAAAATTACACCCTCTATGGACCTAACCCAGAATCCCCAGGGGCTGCTTATCCTGAGCCCTCCAAGACACCTCATGTGGTTTCCTCTGAGCCCTCCCCCCTTGCCTTCACTGAGACCCCCAATACTGACCTCCAAGAAACCCCCCACCAAGAGCTTCCTAAGGCCCCCAAACCTAACTCATTCAACACCTCAACACCAGAATCCCTGGACACCTTCCAAATCAACCCCTCCAAAATTATATATCCAGAGCTATCTGACACCCCCAAAGCTGACCTGACTGAACTTCCACACACACAATCCCCTGAGGCCTCTACACTTAATCCCTCTAAAACCTCACATCCAGCATTTTCTGAGACCCCAAACCCTGACCCTACCCAAACTCCACACCAAGAATCCCCAGAGATTTCCAAGGTTAACTCCACAGAAATATCACACACAGAATCCCGTGAGAATCTCAACTTTAATCCCTCTAAAACCTCACACCCAGCATTTTCTGGGACCCCAAAGCCTGACCCTACCCAAACTCCACATCAAGAATTCCCAGAGATTCCCAAACTTAGCTTCCCTGAGATATCACTTGCAGAAACCCCTAAGACCCGAAATTCTAACCCCACCAAAATCTTTGACCTCAAGTCTCTGGAAATCCATGACCCTGACACCCCAAACTCTAAATTCCTCCAGACCCTCCATCCTGACCCTACTGAAACACTCCACCCGGTATCTCATGTAGGCCACAAACCCAACCCCACCGAGATTCCCCAAACAAAATTCCCCACAACCCTCTACCAAGACTCAACAGAGATCCCCACGGCCTCTGACCCTGAAATCTCCACTAGCCTTGCCCCAGAAACTCCTGCACCCTTCAAAGAAGTTACTGCTCTTAATGAGCAATCCCTGAATCCCAAATCAGAAGCGCTTGCAGCCATCCAGCCCACCGCCCTTAAATTGGCCGCCTCACATTCTCCGGGGACAGTTGATCTGAAAGCCCCCCAGGACTCCAGCCCTAAAGGGCCCGACGCCCCTCCTCCCTCAGCCCGGATTGCGGGGCCCCCTGCTCCTCCAGGGCCCACCAATCAGCCGGCCCCAGCCACCCCGCGGGCCCCCCAGCGGCGCAGCCGAGGTGAGAGAGTCAACACTATCATCGTGTTGGAGCGAGTGCAGGAGACCGGTGAGGGGCTGGGGCCACCGGGGCTGCTGGGTCGGAGGGAGGAGGGGCGGACCCGGACTCGTAGGTCTGAGGGAGGAGGGGCCGGGGGCCCAGACTCCTGGGTCTGAGGGAGGAAGGGCCGGGGGTCTGGACCCCTGGGTCTGAGGGAGGAGGAGCCGGGGGTCTGGACTTCTGGGCCTGAGGGAGGAGGGGCTGGGCGCCGGGACTCCCGGATCCGAGGGCGGAGGAGGACGGGATCTGGATTCCTGGGTCTGAGGATGGAGGGGGCTAGGAGGTTACATTGCTCAGTCTCTGGACCTCATTCCTCCAGGCGTGACCCTGGTGGGGCGTCCCCGGGGCGCGGCAGGCGGGGCCCTCTGCCTATTCCTCGCCGGGATCGGGCTGCTCATCGGCATTTTCCTGCTGCTGTGGTGTCTCTACCGCCGGGCGGCTCGACACCGGCCCTTCGCACACCACCGCCTCCCGAACGACGGAGATGAACCGGGTGAGCCACTCCTGCAGCGTCCCGCCCCTTGAGTGCTTGCACGTGTCCTTAATCTGGCTTCTCCTGGCACTTAAGGGCGCCCTACCTAAAAGTACAGGTCCCCATCCAAAGTCAGTAGAAGCCCTGACCCCCAGTTCTCTGGAAACTTCACAAACATCTGTGAAGTTGCGCCCCCAACGCAGAGTGGAGTTGCCCCAGGTTAGGGAACTGCAGGTCGCTACAAGCCCCGCCCCTTCCCCCTCCCGGTGCGCGGCCTGCCCCTCCCCTGCTGCGCGGACGCCACGCCCCCCTCGCTATTTAAGGCCCCTTAAGATTATTCGCTTCCCTGGTGGCTCAGAGGTTAAAGCGTCTGCCTGCAATGTGGGAGACCTGGGTTCGATCCCCGGGGTGGGAAGGTCCCCTGGAGAAGGAAATGGCAACCCACTCCAATATTCTTGCCTGGAGAATCCCATGGACGGAGGAGCCTGGTGGACTACAGTCCACGGGGTCGCAGAGTCGGACACGACTGAGCGACTTAACTTAAGATTATTCGAAAACCCAGTTCCAGTGGAAGCTTGGAGTCTTCGCCCCCGTTTCCTCATCGACCAACGGCTCAGTAGAGGGGACAGGCCCCCAGTCAGCCCGGGGACGACCTCGCTCCTTTGTCCCCATAGTTATTCATTTGGACGCCCCGAAGGAACCCTACGACCTCTACTTTTACGCGCCGGACGCCTGGGTCCCTTCACACATCGCTACCAAGCAGCCACCGCCTACCCCCCCGCTGCCGCCCAAGCTGCCTCCGCCGCCCCGCGGAGGCCGCCCCCAGCGCCTGGAACCGCTCTCCCCTGCCACGCTCCCCAACAACTTCCTGTGAGCCTCTCCAGACCTGCGCCAGACCCAGACGGAGGAAGCACCCAGGGGTCCTGTCCCCGGGGTCAGCTTTGCTACCTAGTAGTCCTCTAGCATAGAGGACACTCAGAAAATGCTTTAGATGTCAGCGGAAAGCACAGTCTGAGACCGAATAAATCGCGTGTTCCCACAGCTGGACAACTCCTCTGGCCTAAGTCCTGGGAGAGGAGGGTGGCTGGGGTCAAGGAGACTGGAGGCCTGGGCTCCTCGGTACGAGGGAGAAGGGGGCTGGAGATTCCCAAGGCCAGTGACGACTGGGTGTGTACACCAAAGCATTTTATTGGGAGAGGGGCAGGGCAGGATTTACAATCACAGAGACAGACACAAAGACACAACCCTGCCCCGGGGAAAAACGCCCCTTTTCCCCAGCCCCATTCCCTTTCCTGGGATTCTGTGACTTCTCCTATACATATGTTCCCCCAAATTCTAAGCCGAAATAGGGGAGTCTGAGAGGGGAAGGATCCCAGATTTGGAGTCATTTAGCCCCTGAGGGACGCAATAAATGGCCACTGAGAAAATGAGGGCAGTTCAAAACCACCCAGGAGAATAAAGTGCAAGGACTTGGGGGGAAGGGGAGCATCTTGAAACCACCATGGGGAAGTTCAATGGCGGTGGTTTCAAACCGTTGAGTTGATGGACTTGAGCAGCCGCTCTTCTTAGACCTGAAAATCGTGTCAGAAAAAGTGCATGGGGGTGAAGAGAGGCATATTGTTAAAACTGCCATTTTGGTTGTTTCCCTAGGCAATGTGCTAAGCTGGGAGGTTTTGGGGAAATTTGGTGCTGCAGCGGAGTCTGCTGGTGGGGGAGGGATGAAGAGTTTGGGGGGGGGTGCTTGAAACTGCCATTTCCCCTCAGAAACGCTGGTGAGAATCAATCCCTAGAATGGCAGGGATGGGTGATTAGTTAAACCAACTTGGAAAAAGCAGAATACAGTTGGGAGAGAATTGAAACTTCTAGAGGAAGACCTTGAATTTTTTGAAAGAGGAGGGGGGTTGAGTAATCTCAGGGGTTAGCCTGAGAGTCCCAGGGGTTCAAGGGAAGGGGGAGGTGCCCAAAACCACAAGAGCGAGGAAGAGTCTGAATTGTCCATTCAAATAAAGCCCTGAAAGGAGAGATTTGAAACCACTGAGGCAGAAAAAAGTGGAGAAGGGAACCTTTACGGGAATTTGGGTATCCTTGAAACTGCCAGTCTGCAGCTTCACTACCCCTGAGAGGCAAATAGGATGGGAAGAGATCTGACAGCACTGGGAACAAGGGAGAGTGCTTCTTAGGCCTGACCAAGGACAGAGAGACTGGGGTTTCTTGACACTGTCACTCAGGCCGGAGATGTGAGGAACGGAGGTCCTAGAAACTGCCATCCAGTGGGAGGCACGTGGTCAGTAGTCCCGGACAGGGGGTGGGGGTCTTGGGGGTTGAACTGTGCTGTGTGTAGCCCCATAGGATGGAGGGGGAGCAGGGGGTGCCCCGGGGGGCTCAGCCTCATCCTCCATCTCGCTTTCGTCGCTGCCAGCCAGCTGGTCGTGACCAACGAAGCCACATTTCTCTTCGCTCATCTCCTCAGGCTCCGCCCACGGCTGCTTCTCTCCTGAAGCGAAGACCCCGTAGAAGATGACGCCCCCATAGTGCACCAGGGAGGCAATGAGGAACACATACTGCCACTCCTCTCGAGTCTGCAGGGGGGACACCCGGGAGGGTGAAGTCAGAGGACAGAGGGACAGGAGGGAGGGGGCGGGGCTATGGGAAGGGGCGTGGTCGAGGAAGGGGCGGGGTTAGGGAGGGGCGGGGCTAGGGGCGGGCCTTTTCTCTGGAAAAGGAGCCGGAGATCCAGAGAGGTGACGTATGTCAGGAAGGTACTGGACACTGATTTGGAGGGCAAGTGGGTCAGGGCCCAGGCACGGACCTTGTGCTTAGTCATGGCACCCACGATGATGGGGCACACCATGCCGGACAACGTGCCCACGCCGTTGGAGATGCCCATGAGGATGCTGGCATAGCGCGGGGCGATGTCCAGGTGGTTCACGTTGAACCCTGGCAAAGGCGAGCCCGGGAGGCGTCACAACCGATTCCCACG
Source organism: Muntiacus reevesi (assembly GCF_963930625.1). Classification (NCBI taxonomy): domain Eukaryota; kingdom Metazoa; phylum Chordata; class Mammalia; order Artiodactyla; family Cervidae; genus Muntiacus; species Muntiacus reevesi. Next base: position 267,927,472 of record NC_089250.1, read on the forward strand.
CCAGTGACTCCTCCCCCAGCCTAGCCTCCCCGGACCTCCCGGCCGCTCCGCTTTTTCCCGTCCGCCTTTCGCGAGGCTGCGAGGTGCTCTACCAGAGCCAGGAAGTTCCCCACAGGGCTGACCAGAGTCCCCCACCCCCAAGCTGCAGATCGCCGGGTCTCACCGGAGATGGCGAAGCCGCTGAAGCCCACGGCGAGGACTAGGAAGGAGATGGCCACGCCCTTGGAGTGCGAGTAGCCGACCACCAACAGCAGTGTGGCTTCCATGCCAAAGCCTACGGAGGACCGCCCCCTCTGAGCGCAGTCCGCCCCGCCCCGCCTCTCCGGACCCACTCCCGGCTCCCAGCCTCCCCCAGTTTGACCCAGTCCTGCCACTTCCACGCCTGTCCCTGGCTTTGTCCTCCATCCTGCCCGCGCCGGCCCTAACCAAGCCCTCAATTCTCCAGTGCCTGGCCCTTGACCACGTGCACAGGCTTCGCTGCTCCAGCTGGGACCTCAATGGCCTCACCCCTTGACTAGACCACGCCCTGAAGACCGAGGGTCTAGGCCCCACCCCGGCACCTTCACGGTTTCCCTTTCAGTCCCCATTCATTACACCCAGACCTTTGTCTCCCCGGATGCCCCTCTTCATCACCCAGGTCCCATCCTACTCTGGCCAGCCTCGTATAGGCCCGGTCCTCCCAGAACCAACGTGGTCTCGCCTTTGCTTCACCTGGGCAGCCACACCCCCTTGCCCTTCTACAGACACTGCCCCAGAGGCTGCCACCTGAGATCCTGTTCCTGCCAGACCTGGTCTTGCTCCCGCTCCGCCTTTTTGGACACGCTCCCCATGGACACGCCCTCTGACCCCGCCCCATCCTCCATGGTCCAGCCCCCTAGATCCGCCCAGCCGTGCTCTGCCCATCCCAGCCTGGTCCCAGTTCCAGGCCCCGCCCCACTCACCTCCGCAGTTCATCAACTTGCGCACGTTGGTGGTGGACATGATGCGGCGGCTCCTCAGGAAGTCGGCGATCTGGCCTCCAATGGGCACGATGATGGTCATCACCAGGTGAGGCAACGCTGACACCAGGCCCACCTGCGCCAGCGGACGTACAGGGAGGCGCGGCTCAGCGGCCTCCTGCCTGGGGGTCTCACCACGGCTTCCTGCCTGCCCCCTTTCCAACCCCTTGGGATCCAGGTTCCTCTCCTTCCCGGGCTCACCCTCCCGCCGCGCCCGCAGCCTCCCCTTCCCGGCCCAACCTTGCTGATCTCGAAGCCGAACACTTCTTCGAAGTAGGCAGGCTGGGAGATAAGAAGCAGGTAGAAAGTCCAACTACGACAGAAGTTGGCCACGATAATGGCGTAGACTGGCATGGACGTGAAGAAGCGCCTCCAGGGTGTGTTAAACTTCTGTGGTGGGCGAGAGGAGGGAAGGGCTGCTAAGACTGAGAACAGGGTTGGGCGCTCTCCGAGTCCCTTCAGGGATTCCACGATAGTCCCGCAGAGACCCCGATTTCCCTGTCTCACTAAAGCCGCCAAGGAGGAACGCTAACATCCTAGCCTCAGTGTTCCTCAGGCTGGCGGGTGTCCAGACCGTACGATAACCTTCAGAGAGTCATAAATGTGGACCCAAGAGTCTCCTTCCACCCAATTATGCCCCCTAATTCGAGCCTCACCCACCCTGAGGTCTGAGCAAACCCCCACATTCTAATCCGCCTCTGCAGGTTTAACCACGCCCTTCAGTGGTTCCGCCCACCTCGCCACCTAGCCCTGCTCTCAGCACCTGCTAACCCCCTCCTCCCTGGGCTTTAATCACGCCCCCTAGGTTCTAGCGCCATCCAACTGGCGATCCCATCGTCTCCTCTAAATGTCTATGGAAATGTCTACGTAGATCTACCAAGATCCACACGCAGTGCGGGTTCAAAGCCCCTCTTCCTCCCGTCTCCCTGCCTTGATAGCTCTCCTCTCCCCACCGCGCCCCCGCCCCCCAGGCTTGGGCCCGGACCGTGAGGGGATTCATGAGCTTGGCGCTCTCGCCGATGGCGTCCTCGATGTACTTGCGCTCCTCCTCCGAAATGCTAGGGTGCAGCGCCGGGGACTCATAGGAGACGAGTAGCCAGAACAGGTACCAGAAGATCCCGAAGCTGCCTGGTGGGGGGAGGGGGTCAGGAGGAGGATGGAAGCGAGGTGACGACCGGCCTCGCTCTGCCCCAGCGCCACCCGGACCCAGGCGTCCGGGCCCCTCACCGTAGACGTAGAATACAGAGCTCCATCCTGAGTACTGCACCAGGACTCCGGCGAGAGGCATCGCGACCACCGCCCCAGCATAGGACCCTAACGGGGAGGGTGCAGGATGGAGAAGAGCGCATCTTTCCTCAAATGCAGTAGTGCGGATTCCCAGTCCCCACCTTTCTGGGATACAGAAGTACCGGCCACTGCCCCTCCTCCCTCAGACACGTCGGTCTGGGTCACCAGCCCTCTCTTCTCTAAGATCCGGGAGTTCAAGCCCGCAACCCCCTCTTCCCTCCACCGAAGAGTCTAGACTCCAGCCCACCCCCCCACCCCAGCCCCAGACCCACGAGTCTGGATCCCTGCCCCTTCTTCTCACCGCAAAAGGCTGTCGTCGCCAGGCGACTCCGCTCTAAGGGCGGGGCCCATTTGCTCCAGATCCCATGGCAGGCGGGGTACGTGACCCCCTAGGGAAGAGAAAACCAAAGTCAACGAGAAAAGGTGGAGTCGGAATGGCAACGAGGTCATAGGGGGCGGAGCTTTACCTCTACCAACCCCTGCAGTATCCTCACGAAGATGACACAGCCATAGTGGACACGGGCAGCCGAGGGGATCAGCATGTTTAGAGTGGAGGTAGCCACAATAGCAAAGCCGAAAACCCTGATAGGAAAAGTTTGTGTTCCAAGAAGAGTCCAGCTATCCTGCCATACCTAGGACTCTGCCCTTTCCTCCTTCAGCAGGCCAGGTCCCGCGCCCCCAGAACCCCAGGTCCCACCTTCTATGAGACTCCCCGCTTCCACAATACAAAGCCCAGCTTTCTCTAGGGCCTTGGCTCCAAACCCAGGCTCTTCCCATTTTCCCGGAGTCAATCCCCAAATGCAAGGTCACAGCCTCTAACTCCACCCACACACCTGTAGTTTCTGCCCACTTTGAGACATCCCCCCCGCCCCCCTCATACCTGTTGGCTGCGAATTTTTGGCAGATAAATCCTCCAGGAATCTGGGTGACAATGTAGCCCCAGAAAAAGGAGCCGTGTATGAGGCCAACAGTCTCTGGATCCCAGTTGAACTGAGCTTTCTGTGGGCCAAAAGGCACATCAAACCAGCACCCCTGCCCCAGTCGCTCTGCTTCTCCACCAATCAGCACCCGCAGACAATCCCTCGGCCAATCAGCAACAAGGATCCCCTCTCGCCTTCAAAACACCTGCCAATCAGAGCTCGGGCCATCTACCCCAACTTTGCTCCTCCATGTTGCTATGGCCGCACTACCTTAGCAACAGAGCCTGTTGCTGCCTAGAGGCCTAGCTCTGTCTGCTTGCCTGCCTCAGGGTCCCTTCTCGGAATGCATAGGAGCCCATATATGCGGTGGGATTCTTCCTCAACTTCTAACCGACGTACAAACCGTTTGCTGATTGGATGGGTTCTAGGAAGAGACAAGAAGTAGCCAAAGGGTTGGGCGTGATCGGAAAGGAGCAGGGGCAGGTAGGCCACAGCCCAAATCAGCAATTTTTTTGGAGGCAGGGGCATGGCCTATATGGAAATTAAAACAGAAAGTCTGAGATGAAGCGGGGCTTTAGGTTAATGTCCAGAGCAGATGGAGAAGGGATGTAAACAGCGGTGGAACTTCCAAAAAGCCAGAATCCAAATTTACAGCAGGGCTTTCCCTAGCAGTCCAGTGGTTAAGATTCCCCCTTCAAATACAGGGTTCGATCCCTGGTCTGGGAGCTCAGATCCCACATGCCTTATGGCCAAAAAAACAAAACATAAAACAGAAGCAATGCTGTAATAAATTCAATAAAGACTTTAAGAATGTTCCACATAAAAAAAAAAATCTTTAAAAAAAATTTTCACGGTGGAGGGACTTCCCTGGTGGTCAAGTGGTTAGGATTCCCTGCTTCCACTGCAAGGGGTGCGGGTTAGATCCCTGCTTGAGAAAGTTCCGCAAGCCGCAAGGTAAGGCAACAACAACAACAAAAAATTCACGGTGGAGCCTGAGTTGGCCCGGGAGTAAGACTCAACGCTGGAACAGGTGCAGGAGACGCAGGCGGAGCAAAGTTGCTAGGATGCCCAAAATGAAACAGGAGCAGCCATATCATAGGGAAACAAATGCTTGGTAGAGTCTACACTTCGAAATCAGAGAGGTGAAACAAATAGGAGAGGGGCTTCATTTAGATAAAGGCAGAACTCAGGAAGGGAGAGCCCTGAGGTGAAGTGGAGCTGAGGTTGTGTGGTAAGTGCAAGTGCGAGTGGGTTGCCATGCCAGTCTCCAGGGGATCTTCCCCACCCAGGAATTGAACCCACATCTCTTATGTCTTCTGCATTCCAGGCGGGTTCTTTACCGCTAGCGCCACCTGGTTAGGGCCCAGGGTGGGACAGGGCAAAAAGCGGGTCTACTCAGGCCGGGACGTGGAAGGGGCGTGGTCTGGACCTCGTGTAGGCGAGTGTGACGTCATCAGAGGACCCCGGCAGGATTTTCCCCAGCCTCAGGCAGCTCCCGCCCCGGGGTACCTGCATCACCACGTGGCCCCCGCGGTGGGTCGTGCTGTTGTTGACCATGGAGACGATGGCCACGCCCAGGTTGCAGCGGATGCCAAAGCTAATGCAGAAGCCCAGACCGCTCATGATGGCGATAATGTAGCGGCGAGGGAGGCCAAAGCAGGTGCAATCCACGACCGGCGGGTCCCGGGTCTGCGTCGTGACCGGGCGCCCATCTGCACTCAGCTCCAGAGTCTCGGCACCTTCTTGCCGCTTCTCCAGAAGACTGCGACGAGGCAGCAAGGATCAGATTCAGACGTCCGGGCCCCCAGCCCCCTCCTCCCCATGACACGATTTGGGGCAAAACTTCTTGCTTTTCAAGACCAGGGATTCTAAGCCCACAACCCCTCTTTCCCCAAGAGTCCAGCCCCTAACTTCCTTCTCCCTCCAGGGTCCAGGAATCTGGACCCCTGGTCTCCATCTCCCTCAGACCAGGAATTCCCACGCGCCCCCAGTCCCTTCCTTCCTCAGACTCGAGTATGGAACTCCCCAGTTCCCTTCTCCACTAGCCTTGTCACCTCTTATTTTAGACCCAGGCTCCCCTTGTAATCCAAAACCCTGTGCCCCCAGCCCCCACCCCCAAGGCCCAGAGACTCTCTCCAGCCCCATCTTCCAGATATGAGTGTATTTGAGGAAGCAAAAGGCGCTAAGGAGATGCCTCAGCAAAGGTGTCAAAAGAACAGATGCTTCTCAGCCACATCTGCTATATATACCGCACCCCCTCCCCTGCCCCGGGGCCTGCCCTGCCCGGCTTCCAGGCCCAGGTGTGGGGCTGACATCCAGCTGACTCCATTCAGACACTGGAAGCCCACTCCCAGGGATGGGGTGGGGGGGAGAGGTCCAGGGCACTGGAATCCAGCAGCCCAGCTGGACATATCTGGGGAAACTTGAGTTCAGGCTGTCAGCCTAGGGGGTGGGGAGGAGGAGTGGCGGGCGGTGTCCTGGCAAGGGACAGATGGCCCTGGTAGGGGGATTGGCTCAGTCCCCAGCGTGACTCTCGCCCCCGCCTGTTCTGGATCCAGGATTGAATCTGTGATGACGGATAGGGTACTTGGAGGGCCACCTCCATTCCAGAGAGAGGCTGCTGGGAGAAAGAGGTGCCCTGAGACAGACGTGGAAAAATTCAAAAGGAGGATGTCAGAAATGGGGGGGGGGGGGGAGCAGTGGAAAACAGACTGAGAGAAAGAGGGTCAGAGACACAGGAGGGAGAGAGACTCAGAGAGAAGGGAACAGATACCCAGAGAGGGAGAAACAGACAACTAATCTGAAAGAGACTGGGGCAGAGACCCTGAGAAAAGATGGGGGGGTGGTGTGCAGGGGGTAGGACAGAGACCCTGAGAAGGAAAGGGGCTGAAACCTAGTGAGGGACACAAAGACAAGTGGGGACAGAAACCCAGGAGAGAGAATGCAGAGACAGAGACCCAGAATGCTGAGAGAAAGATGGAACGACAAGGAGCCTGAGGAGAGACAGGCTGGGGATATGATTTGTGAGGTGTGGCTCCTCTCCGAGGCCGGTAGGCAGCCAGGGGATCGGGCTGGATCCAGGAAGGGGCTAGAACAGATGGAGGCGAGGGAGACTGGGACGGGGGAGGAAAGAACAGACAGACGGTCTGGGAGGAGGCGGGTGGAAGAGATGGGAACACAGCAACCCTCCCCATCCTGGAACTTAAGGAAGTGGGGGAGGGGGTTAAGAAAGTGGGGAGACTGGGGGAATGGACAGAAACTAGAGGGACAAGAAATAAGACCCTGGGCAGGGGACAATGAGCCAGAGAGTGGGGAACAGAAGCCCCCCAGAATGAATAGTGCACGGTTGTAGGGACCGGCCCTCCCATCAGAACAGGTCGGCCAATGAGATTAAACTTTGACCCAGGTTGCCCTGGCATGCTGTTGAAGGGATTGCAGCCCCTGAAATTTGATATTCATTGTTAATATGAGGACATAGATCTCGGATCAAGGTTTTCTAAACCAAGGAACGCAGTCTCAGTATTCTGTATCTGTAAAATGGGGGCATGAGTAGAACGTGAGGTGACAAAGAGGGAACTTCAAGGTGACATTATCATTTCAAGGGAACTAGAGATGCAGAGGTGAAGGTGGCCCCAATGCTTCATGGAGTGTAAGAATAGATTACTTTGCTCTCTCAGGATGCCTGGAACTCAGGATTAGGGACTCGGTGATGAGGAAAGGCAGCTATTAGGGAGCAGGTAGGGCACTTTCCTGCTGGTTCAGACAGTAAAGAATCTTCCTGTAATGCGGGAGACCTGGGTTAGCTCCCTGGGTCAGGAAAATCCCCTGGGGAAAGTAAGGGCTACCCACTTCAGTATTCTTGCCTGGAGAATTCCATGGACAGAGGAGCCTGACAGGCTACAACCCATGGGGTTGCAGAGTCGGACACGACTGAGCAACTAATCCTTCCAATTTCTTTCAACTAAAATGAAGATGGTGTCTCAACCTCCATCTCTGGGTCTCTGCCTATGCTTCTCGGAGATTCTCCGCCCCCCCTACTCCCCCCTCCCCAATCTCTGTCCTCTTTTGTCCCTTTGGTTCTCCCTTACCCTCCCATTGTACAACCGAGAAAACTGAGGCTCAGAAAACAGAAGCAGCATGTCCAAAGTCACACACAAGCAGCAGTGGGACCTGATCACTTCCTGGCCCTCCGCATCACCCCGCCCCAGGCCTGGCTCTCAAAAAGGAGGCATATTGGCTCCTGTTTCCTGCTGTATTCCCTTTCCCCCCTTGTCCTTGTCCCAAGTCGCCCTGGGTTGCTGTGTGTTTCCTGATCTGCGGGAGTTCTCCACCCACTCTAGCAGCACTCATCTCGAGGAAATCTGCAGCCCCCACCCCAGACTTGGGCGGGAAACTGACCTGGGTTCAAAAGATGCCATGTGTACTCAGCTACTGACTTCCCCCCTTTTCCCAATGTGCTTCAGTTTCCCCAGCTTCATCTAGAGGATTAAAAGGAGTCCGCTGGGGGCACTTCCCCCTCTCAGCAATCACCAAAGTGGACCCCAGGATTCAGATGTGATTGTTCTGGACTCAGACTCCTTAGTGACTGTCCTGGTGGGAACCCTGAACTCTGGGGTCTCTAGGGGCTCCCAAGGGAGCTGAGAGAGGTGACGATCAGGCAGAGTCAGAGAGAAACCCAGACACAGGAGAAGCAGAGACTGAGGAAGAAAGAGAGCCTGAGAAACACATTCCTCCTGCCTCCATCCCCCTTCCCAACCCCCTCCTCCAGCATGTCTCTCTCCCTCTCCTGACTTCACGCTGATGTATTTTGAGAAACTCGTGAAAGGAGGTGAGAAAAAGGGTGGGGAGGGGCTGGAAGATTGGGAAAAAGAAAGGGTGAGGTTATCTCAGCTCCTCCACCCCCTCCCCAACACTGCGCCATCCTCCTGCCCCCCTCCCTTCTGTCCAGCTTTATTCCTATCTCTCAGGTTACTAAAGGGTGGGGTAAGTTTGGAGCGCAGAGGTAATCTGCAGCAAGCAGGACGAGTGTTAGACTTAGACTTGCGTGGTCTAGTGAGCTGCACTGAAGATCAATTAAAGATAGGGTCAGGGCTGTGGGCCACGGGGACCCCAGGGTCTGAGGGAATGGCAGCCGGGGCATGGTGCTGATGAGGCCCCAACTCCTCCCCGCACTGTGGCCAGATATTTTTAGGCTTCTCCGCAGCTGAGTAATTTCTCTGACTTGGAGCCAGGGCTGGGGTTGGGGGTGAGAGACTCAGGAGAGGTGTAACAGACTGCTCTGGGGACACCCAGGTCATTGGGGTCATCTCCTTGACTGGGAGGAAGTCCCTCTCAGCCCTAGTCTATACCCTTTGGAAAGTTCATCCTACCCCAGGAACCTAATGTTTGGCCTGCAACTCCCTTCTCCGTCAGAGACCCAGGATACCCTGACTTCTTCCTCCCAGCTTAGCTCTCCTCAAGGACAAGGACCAATGGACCTCAATCCGATTTAGCTTCAGATTAAACTCTCTGAGAGATGGCAACTAACAAATACACAAAGATGGAGAGATCTGGGATGAGATAGTAAAAAAACCAGAGGGCCAGAGTTCCTAAAGGAGAGTGTCAGAAACCCTAGGGCAGAGAGTTGGGGGACAGAGACTCAGAGAAAGAGACAAAGACCCAGAGAGAGGGTTGTAGAGATCTAGTGAGAGCAACAGAGCGGGACGGGGACTCAGAGATAAAAGGAAATAGAGACTTAGAGAGAGTGGACAGAGATCTGGAGAGAGGAGGCAGAGAGAGTACAGGTGAAGGGAGACCCAGAAGACGGCGAGGGAATCAGAGATCCAAAAGAGGGGGATATATATTTATAATCCCAGAGAAAAGGGCAGAGAGCCTAGGGATGGGGTGGGGCGCAGAAAAATGATGGATGAGACCGGACCGTCGGAGACTGAGGGAGAAAACTGGACAGATGGGTGGCCCCCCCACGCATGGGTACCGCCTGTCCAGCTGTCCATCTGCGCCCAGGTGGGAATGAGCGTCCTCCTCGGACCCTCGCGTTCTTCCACGCCCAGGACCCCCACCACGCTCACCGGTGTAGCTTCCCAAGGGCGCGACCCGCTAGCTTCCGAAACTCCTCCTGGCGGAACTCCATGGTGGCCGCCCCTGCTGCCGGACCCCCCCGCCGATTCCCCCCGCCCGCGGGCCCGGGCGGCCGCGTCCGGGTACCCGGGGTCCGCCCCGGCCCGGCCGGCCCCGCAGCTCCGCTCGGGGGGAAGGAGGCTGCGAGTGCGGGCTTTCTGGGGGCTGTCACCGGACTCAGCGTCGGGGGCGGGGTGGGGCGGGACGAGGTCCCGCCCACCTTCTACACCCCGCCCCTTGTTATTCTAGTCCCGCCCACCTTCCCCTGCCATTCATCCAGGTTCTTGCCTCGCCCAAGACCATGCCTCTGGCTTTTGAACTCGTCTGGGTTGCATCGCTCCCAAATCAGCCCCTTCCCGGAGTTACTTCTCCCTCACCCATTCCCCACCAGCTCCTTCTATCCCAGATTTTCTCTCCTCCAGAGTTCTTTCCTGAGATTTGCTCCCGCCACTTGTTTCCCCTAATTTCGTGTTCGCATAGAGGAAGATGACTTCCTCTAAATAGCCTCCTGCGTTTTGTCCTCCCATCCTACTTCTCCGAATTTCTGTGCCCTCCAGTTCCTCATCCTGCCCAGGCACGCCATCCCCAACCTGCTACATCCTCAGTTCCAACTTTCTCATTCAGAAGGTTCTTTTCTCATTCAGGGAATTCCTTCTCCCTTCATAGATTCCAATCCCCATTTCGATCCACCCATTGTCCCCTCTAGTTCTTCCCTAGCCACCTGTTTCCATCTTTCCCCTTTCGGATTTCATGTCCCTCCAGTTCTGTTTCCCCTCTTGGCCCACCACCCCTTCCAGTTCTTTTCCGATTTCCTTCCCTCTGGATTCATCTCTCCAGAGTTATACTCCCCCTACCCTCGTTGCTGGTCATTATTCCCTCCCTAGCCTCGGATCTATCCCTGCCCTTTTAGTTCTCTCATCCTGAGTTCTGTCCCCACCCCTTGAGTGTGTCTCCTAGCATATTTCTTTACCCCTGAGTTCTGTCCCCTCCCCTGGGATCTATTCCTGCTTTGAATTTTGCCCACACCCTCTGGAACCCGATCCAGGTATACATCCGTGAGTACTTTCCCGGCCCATGAGTTCTATCCCCTCCCTCTGGGATCTGTCTCCGCCCCCTGGGATCTGTCCCCGCCCTCTGAATTCTTATTGCACCCCTGAATTCCAGCCCTGCCTCTCTGGAGTTGAACCTCGACTGTCCTCGGCCATCTCCAGCCCGCAGGCAGGTCCTGCTCCGCTCCTTTCGCCGCCAGCCCCTTTACCCGACGCCGAGTCCACCTCCAGATCCAGCCCCCAGGAAGGTGCTCCTTTCCCCATCGCCTCCCTGCGTCGGGCCAAAAATGCATTTGGGATTAAAATTTCATGATGTGGCACAGGTCCGCGAGGGAGTGGAAGGGAGCAGTCAGCGCGGCGGGCGGGCGCCAAGGACGGGACGCAGCCTCTCGCCTCTAGCTTTGTCTCGCTGGGTCTTTGGGTGTCACAGTTTTGCCTGTGTTTGAAAAAACCTCGAATTCTTAGGGAGGAGAGGCTGGGGTCTGGGACTCCTGGGTTCGAGGGAGGAGGGAGCCGGGAGCTCGGACTCCAGAGTCTGGGGGAGGAAAAACCCGCGGAGCCTTCCGCACGCGCCACCCTGCGGCGGCAGAATCCCCGGTCTGGGTGTGGAGGCGGCGGCAGCGGCTCTGAGCCAGGTGTGAAGGTGGAGCAGATGGTGAAGAGGAGGGAGTGGGAGGGGAGCCCGCCGCAGCCAGATCCCGAGCCTTCGCCGGAACCATCACCATGGAGACCGCGGAAGGCACAGAGGACCCAGCCCCACATTTTCGGGACCCGGGAATGAGTTCTTCAGCCGCCCACGGAGGGTTCCTGTGCAAACTACAAGTCCCAGCGGCCGCTGGACTTCACCGTTTGCTTCTGAATGACCGCATACTCAGAGGGCTGCTGGGAGTTGTAGTTCTTTGAGACAATGGACTGAAGTTGCGTTGCGCCCTCTGTTGGACACGGAGCCCAAATTCGCTCCTACTGAACGTCATTCCCAAACCCATTCCACTTTCTTACCACCCAGTTCATTCATTTCCAGCCACACTGGCCACCTGGCTGTTCTTTCAACATCTACCGCCGAGGCTCCTTCATTTTATCTATCCCCCTAGGATTCACTATGGAAGAAGAGGATGTTGGCAATCTTTCATTAACTGAACAAATAGTTCCTACTAATGCTGAAGCTCAAGTTCCAATATTTTAGCCACTTGTGACCATCCAACTCATTGGAAAAGACCCTGATGCTGGGAAAGACTGAGGCAGAATAAGGGGGCAGCAGAGGATGAGATGGTTAGAGAGCATCACCAACTCAATGGACATGAATGTGAGCAAACTCCAGGAGATAGTGGAGGACAGAGGAGCCTGGCAGCCCATGGGGTCAAAAACAGTTGGACAGACTCAGAGAGCGAACAATTGGGGGTCAGGCATTGTCACACTATAGGGTACATCGCGCTGATGAGAGTAACACTGACTATCGGGGACCACCAGAGGAGGAAACCAGGGAATATCAGAGAAAACCTGGAGGATTGAAAGGCTTTCCAGGGAAATCGCACCAAAAAGGAAAACTGGGAGGGTGGGGGCAAGGTGTGGGTGGAAAGTCAGATGAGCCCTGTGAGGGCAAGCAATGAGATGTACTGGAGTAGACCTGGGTAGGTGTACTAGAGAAAAGGATCCTACCAAGGGGAACTACAGAAAGGTGCAAAAAACCAGTGTGGTTCACTGTGGTTAGCCTGAGTGACTGAAGAGACAGAATGGAGTGTGAAGGGGACCAGATAGCAGTGAGCCTTGAGTGCTCGGCAGAGGGGCTTGGACCTTCTCCCAGGGGTGCTGGAGAGCCAAGGAGGGGCCATGAACAGGAGCTGGGCAAGGTCAGCTCTGAGACCTTGTTGGGGACAAACAAGGGGTGAGACGAGAAGTTAGGAGGCCAGGGAGAACATCCGGGGAAGAGGACAAGGCCTGAACTGGGGCAGTGACCTCTACAGGACGCCAGTCCAATGTCATTCGTCCCTCCCATTCCCATGTACTCCTAGCCAGACACAAGACAAAGGCAAACATCTTTTATTTCAGTTTTAGAGAAGCCACCACCCTCTCCCCTCAACATAGAAGCACAGGAAAACATCCGGTCAAGAAGGCACTGACAGAAGGGGCATCGCCACCATCAATTGCTGGGGAGAGAAAGCGGAGAGAGGATTCAGAGCCCAGGGGTCCAGCTCCCTGCCCCCTCCACCCTCAGATCCAGGAGTCTAGGCCTCCCAGGGTTCCTGGCTTCCCCAAACCCCAGCCCCCCAGGTACCTTTCTCTTCTGATGGAAGGCTGCCTTGCTTTCATCACAGTTGATCCGCAGGGGGATGTAGGTATCCAGATGGTACAGCTGCTGTGGACCCCCCATCACCAGGCGATTCTCCCCGACTTCCAGCGACAGCCCCAGAGCACCATCCTGGAGGTGCAGGAGAAATCAGTCCACCCTTCCCTTCCCAGCGGCAGGATGATCAGAACATGACGAGAGAGAGAAGCCTCACATGTTGGGATACCATATTTAAAGAGTCTAATCTCCCAGAAAAAAGGTGAAACTCAAAAAGTGTTAGTCACTCAGTCGTGCCCCACTCTTTGAGACACCATAGACTATAGCCTGCCAGGCTCCTCAGTCCATGGAATTTTCCAAACAAGAATACTGGAGTGGCTTGCCATTTCCTTCTCCAGATCTTCCCAACCCCGGGATTTAACCTGGGTCTCCCGCATTGCAGGCAGGCTCTTTACCATCTGAGCCACCAGGGATGCCCCGGGAAAAGGTGGGACATATTAATACAGGTCTGAGCACTGTAAGGACAGCACCGGAAGTGGGCCTGCAGCCCCCAGGGGACAGAGCAGGCAGCTGGGCTCACAGGGCAGCACTAGCCAGGCTCACACTGTTCTAGCAGCATTCTTTGGAATCTCTCCCATCACTCCCTCTCCAAGACCCCAGACATCACGGGGATGTGCTCACCAGTTTGGGGAGGTCGATTTCGGCCAAGAGGAGGTCAGGGGCCTCCAGCCAAAGGCTCAGGTGAGGCTTCTCAGGGCTGGGGAGGAACAAGACCCAGAACTCAGGAGAGCCGCCAGGGCTTGGCCAGGACTATCGCCTCTCTTCCTCCCTCCCAGCCCTGGGGCCTCAGGACACCTTCCCAGGGGAAATTCCGCTTCTCTTCCCTCTGTGTTCCCAGAGCCCCAGGACCCCGTCCCGAAGTATGGAGGCAGATATTACAAAGAATGTCGGGGAAACAGGAGATAGAGGCCCCGTCGAATGCCTACCATGCCTCAGGTCTCGGGGAGCTGGGCGTGTACAGGTTCCCCAGCTCCTGGATCCGAGGACGCTGCTGGGAGCGGATATTTTGCTGGGAGATGGAGCCCAGGAAAGGTCTGTTCTTCAGTATGCGCCACTCTGAGGGGAAGGAGCACAGCGCCACAGGGCACATGGGTCCAGGTTTCCTTCTGCTCCTTCTCTTCAGGGGAAGAGGGTCCTGTGCCTCACGGGAGAGGCTCCGCCCTCTGCCTCGGAAGCCAGGGGTCTGACCACACCCCCACGCAAGACTTCATGAAAGCCGGCCTGCGTTAGCCTCGCCCCTTCTGGGCTCTCCAGACCCCGCCCCTTATCTGAAATCCTGGGCCTCTTTCCCTCTCTAACTCTTCGAAACTCAGTCTCTTCAGTCACAGCCAACTCTCTGCGACCCCGTGGGCTGTAATGTGCCAGGTTCCTCTGTCCACGGCATTTTCCAGGTAAGAATACTGGGGCAGGTTGTCATGCCCTCCTCCAGGAGCCCGGGATCGAACCCATGTCTCCTGAGTCTCCTGCAGTGTAGGTGGATTCTTAACCGCTGAGCCACCGGGGAAGCCCCCTACAGCCCAGAGGCTAGTATAATCCCTGCCCACACTAGTCCCACTTCTCGCAGGAGCTGCCCCCCTAAACTACACCGGGTTCGGCTTCCTCCCAGTGGCACTGGCCCCATCCCCTCACCTGGACTCAGCTGCAGGCCATATTTGTCCTCAAGGCCCTCCCTGGCGATGGTGATCACGAGCTCTCGCAAGAAATCGCTGTTCTAGGGGTGAAAGAGAGAGAAGAGATGCGGGAGGGCTGAAGGGGTGGAGGGAGAGGCCCCGGCCCAGGCCTCCCCCGCAGCCCTGCCCCCAACCTGCATCCTCCGGAAGAAGTCGCTGTTGACAGCTACGTCGTAGGCGGTACAACCCTGGCCTTCTGCAGGGAGAGAAAGGGGGTGAGACCCCCAGCCCTCGGTGGGAACCCCATGGCCCAGACACAGTCAAGGAAAACACAATCAAGGACAGCAGCCACAGACCCAGACAGACCCACAGGCAATTAGGAAGTCAAAGATACCGAACTTGCCAGTCTGGACTCATACCCACCACCTCGTCTCTAGTCTTTTCCCCTCTGGCCCTTTCCAACAAAGTCCCAGAGCTCACCCTGACCCTCCCCAGTTCACAGTCCTCCCAGGGCTCCCCAGCGCCACTGGGGGAAGGCTGAGTTCTTCAGCCTGGCACTGGAGGCCCTGCGTAGTTAGCCCCCTTCCAGCTGCAGAGAATTTCAGTTCTCTGGCACTTCATCCCTGTAAATTTCCTCCCATCACTACTGATCACTGACCAATTGAATCATTTCTTCAGCCTCTGGACCCCTCTCTCCTCTCTGCCTAGAACCCTCTTCTCTATCTTGGCCTGATGAACTGCTCTGATTCCTTCCAATCTTATATCCAATGTGCCCTCCTCCAGGAAGCCTTCCCTAATCCTTTCGTGGGAGTGAAGAACCCCCTCCAACCCAGCACAGAATCACACCAACTGAAATTGCATCTGCTTCCTCTGCCCTCATCCAAGACTGAGAGTTTCTCAAGGGCAGATTCTGGGTTTTGATAAGTGCCTACTCCCCAAGGCACTGGCCAAGGCATCATCCCAAGAGGCTTCAGGGGACATATGTGAATTGAAAAAACAAGGATATAGAGACAGAAACTCAACAGAAAAGAAATTAGACAAGGCAGTGACATAGAGACAGGGGAAAAGGGTGCAGGAGAAAACAGGGGTGAGTGAGAGCTGGCCAAGGACTAGAGTCAGATCAGCTAATGAGTACCTGCCCAGCCCCACTCTCTCCTGGGGTGAGGCAGAGAGAAGTGCCAGCCTGGCCAGGTGAGTAGAACCAGGACTGCCCAGTGAGGTTGTGGATACCCAGGAGGTTAGAGATATGCCTTGGGGAAAAGGATCAGATAGGGGGTTGGGGGTGCGGGAGAACAAGTTTCTAGGTTCTGAGGGAGGGTGGTCCAGGGCCCTGGAATCTTTGGTCCTAGGGAAGAAAGGACCATGGGGGTGGGGGTGGGGGGTAGATTCCTGGGTCTTCTCAAGGCACTGACTTGCATCCAGTTCTGCATGTGGTTCTCCCAGACTCATGGGGATGCGAAAACCGGCCTGGTCTTCCTCCAGCATTTGAAGCAGCTCATCCTCAGTCAAGTCAGCCGGCGGAGGGATGGAGGGAGAGTGACAGATGTTGATGAAAACCTTCCCTTCAGCTGAGTTGGTCTTGATGCAGAAACCTGGTGGGAATGGGTTTGTCCTTGACCATCTGTCTCTGCGTGGGTCTCAGTGTCCATCCTTCTTTTGATCTGTTCCCCCTCCTTGAGTATTAGTCTTCCACTTTCTGGGTCTCTTCCTTGAGATTTCTCATTCTCTTTGAATATCTGGCCCCCAGGTCACCCATTCCCTCTATCTCTTTCTAAAATTTTTATTGGAGTATAGTTGTGTTACTTTCTGCTACACAGCAAAGCAATTCAGTTCTACATATACATATATTCACTCTCTTTTAGATTCACTTCCCATACAGGTCATTACAGAGTACTGAGTAGAGTTCCCTGTGTTACACAGTAGGTTCTATTAGGTTGTTTTTGTTTTGTTTTGTTTTACTTTTTGGCCACTCTTAGGAGCATGTGGGGTCTTGGTTCCCTAACTAGGGATTGAACCTGAGCCCTCTGCAGTGGAAGCTTGGGATCTTAACCACTGGACCACCAGGGAAGCCCCTAGTTATCTATTTTATATATGTGTGTGTTAGTCACTCAGTCATATCTGACTCTTTGCAACCCATGGACTGTAGCCTGCCTGGCTCCTCTGTCCATGGAACTCTCCAGGCAAGAATACTGGAGTGGGTTGCCATTCCCTTCTCCAGGGGATCTTCCCAAGCCAGGGATCAAATCCAGGTCTCCTGCATTGTAGGCGGATTCTTTACAGGCTGAGCCACCATATAATTATATATATATATATATATATATATATATATATATATATATATATATATATGTCCATCTCAATCTCCTAATTTAGCCCTCCCCCCTCTTTGGATCTCACTAACCTCCCTGCTTTCTCTGGGTCTCTGTTCACTCTCCAAGGTCTCTAAACCCCGCTACTGTGTCTCCTCCCTCCATCCTCTCCCCCCAAATCTGTGTCTACCTCTCTTTGGGACTCTATCCCTCTCTCCTTGGGTTTCTGTCTTTCTCACCAGGTTGAGGCTGTATCTGTGTGGATTCTGGTCTGCTTGTCTGGGCTTCCTGGAGCTCCTTGGAGGCCTGTGTGAAGAAAAACAATTTCCAAGCTTGGCATTTTTGCTCTCAGAACCCCCTCGTTGTTTCCTCAAGTGTTCAGTGAGCACTGTTTACCTATATGAGCTAGGCAGGGCATAAGACATACTATGTCCCCTTCCAACTTTGAGGAACCTGAAGAACAACCCCAATCCTACCCCCATTTCATCCAAAGAGTAGCAAATTTAAACAACTACAACTCCCATAGGCCCTGTTGCCTCCCCAGTGCATGCTGGGAACTCTCGTCCCCTTTCTGAGCGCGCGTTCACACGTTCACAAAAACACCCCCTCCCCCCCCCCCAAAAAAAACCCCGAATCCCCTGGGACCCAGGAGTTCATTCAGTCTGCACCTGCAGCAGCAGCTCCTCGAAACGCAACGTCTCAGCGCCCATCGTCTCTGCATCGTTCAGCTCCGGCACCAGCAGCTTCGAGTCGGCCATGGCCCTGCAACAGACCTAGGCGTCCTCAGCAACCCCGACGTGGGGGGACCCTCAGCGGGAACCGAACTCTGAGGCCTGCTTCCCGGCCCTCAACCGACTCCCGACACCCACAATTCTGTACGAAAATCTGCGAACCTAGCCTGAGACTATAATTTCACTCAGACCAGATACTGCGTCAAATCTCTCGGGAGCCAGTATCTCTAGACTAAGTGCCAAATATGTAAATAACAGCCACTCTTCCGGTCTCTGCGTAACCAGGAACTCGGGTAGGCCACACTTCCAACTACCGGAAAGCTCATTCACCAATCCTGCAACCGCACTCCTAATCACAAACCAATCCAGTCTAAGTCTGAAGCCACGCAACTCTCTTAACCAATCAAAACTAAATCTTGGTAGTCACTAAATGCCACACTTCCTGTGTGGTTTAAAGCCACACTTCCGCCTCTTCCCGCCCGCCACAAAAGCCACACTTCCGCCCCTTCCCGCCAGCTACATCTGGCTAGATTACTGGGCAAAGCTAGCACACTTTTTTTTTTTTTTTTTTTTTTTTGCTAGCACACTTTTAAAGCCTTAACCTCAGTGAAGTGAAAGTCACTCAGTCGTGTCCGACTCTGTGTGATTCCATGAACTGTAACCCGCTAGGCTCCTCTGTCCATGGAATTCTCCAGGCAAGAACACTGGAGTGGGTTGCCATTCACTTCTCCAGGGGCTCTTCCTGACCCAGGGATCGAACACGTGTCTCCTGCATTACAGGTGGATTCTTTACCGTCTGAGCCACCAGGGAAGCCCTTTAACCTCAGTGTCCATCCTAAAAGACTCCTGTCTGATCTCAATCACCTCGTCCTCAAGAGATCGATTCTCAAATAAAGGTATTTCGGAGTAAAATCACACTTTCGATCAGGGTGATGGGAAGACACCAATTCGGCCACTCTTCTAAATCTGAAAGCCTCGTAACTATTTGAAGGCACCCATATTTTCGTTCTGGGATTCCCCGTTGGCTCAGCGGTAAAGAATCAGTCTGCAATGCAGGAGCCGCAGGAGACAGGGGTTCGATCCCTGGGTTAGAAATATCCCCTAGAGGAGGACATGGCAACCCACTCTGGTATTCTTGCCAGGAGAACCCCATGGATAGAGGAGCCTAGCGGGCTACAGTCCGTGTGATCGCAAAGAGTCGGACACGACTAAGCGACTTAGCACACACATTTTCATTCCCCCGCCTTTGAGGACTGCGCATGCTCCAAACTGCACTTCCCCTGCACAGACCTATAAGCGGAGTAACCGGGTCCTAAGGTGGAGTTACGCCCTATCTCCTGTAGCTCCGCCCTTTGGGCTAGAGGGGGCGGTGCTGCCCTTCGGACCTCCGGGTTCCTTCGGGCAGAGAGCCCCGCAGTCCGTGGAAAACGGTCTGAGAGTGATGGCTGCGACACGCACAGCATCGCGCGCCTGCGAGATCTTCACGACGCTGGACTACGGACCGGCGCCGGAGAGCCACGCATGCGCACTGGTGAGGGCTTGCCTGGATCCGCGCTGCCTATACCCCTTCGCGGCCGTCAGGGCCCAGTTTTGCGCGCGGACTCCCGTGATCCACCGCGGCAGCTCAGCAGCTCCGCCCTCTCGGCTCCTTAGGATCCAGGCTGGAGGGCGTTCCCTTGGCCCTTTACGGTTGCTGTCTCTTTGCCCTTTAGTCTGGTCTCGCGAGTCTTAGTGCTTGTGCGGTTCCACGCTCCAAGACTCAGTGTACCGCTTCCCCGACTCTTCAGAATCTGTCCAGTGGGTCCTGTGTTTCTTCAGCGTCTCCTCAGAACCTCCTGTGATCCCCGCGGACTCAGAATTCCTGTGGGGCTCAGAATTCTTCTGAGGGCCCTCAGAACCTGCGTTCATTTCCCGTGATTCCTCAGAACATCCTATGGCTCCCGGGGTCCTAGAATTCCAGGAGGAGGTCTCCTTTGACCACCTGGAGACCTCCAAGGAGCCCCCGGGATTCCTCAGGCATCACTTCAATACTTGTGAAGTTCCTATAGTCTCAGGAACTCTCAGAACCCCAGGATGTATCAGAACTTCCTATAATTACCTTCGACCCCGCAGAATTATCTCGTGGGGCTCCAGGGATCCCTCAGAGTCCCCCAGAACGCTCTTGGGGTTCCCGGTATGAGTAGTGAAAGTCGCTCAGTCATGTCCGACTCTGCGACCTCATGGACTATACAGCCCATGGAATTCTCCAGGCCATGGAATACTGGAGTGGGTAACCTTTCCCTTCTCCAGGGGATTCTTCCCAGCGCAGGGATCGAACCCAGGTCTCTCTCCTGCATTGCAGGCTGATTCTTTACCAGCTGAGCCACAACAGAAGCCCAAGAATACTGGAGTGGGTAGCCTATCCCTTCTGTATAAGTTGAATGCCTCGAATTTTCTATACAGGTCCCTCAGAATCCCCCATGGAGCCGTCCTGATCTCACAGGGCCCTCTGGCACCCACGTGTGAGAAGCTTGGGCTTCTCTGGAGGGAAAGGGGAAGAGGTTTAGAACAGTGGTTCACGTGTGTGAAAGAAGATAAGACCAGAGCCTGGTGTGGGCTGTGGAGATGGGGAGGAGGGGATGAGGCAGAGATGCAGAGGAACAGGGTTTGGGATACTGAGAGGGCAGGACAGTGGCTCGTGTCTGGCCCTGTGCTTGTCCTCCCGCCTCACCCAGGAGGAGTAGGGTCGCAGGAAGGTTGGGCTTGCTTATCACATGGCTATGATGAGAGGGACCTGGGGACAGCCGTGGGTCACATGCAGGAATCAGATACTGCCTGTGCCTGGGCCTCAGGTCTGGAGACAGGGAGCTCACAGAAGAAAGAGAATTGAACAGTGGGAATGATAAGATTATTTAGAAATGTAGTGTAGGGCTTCCCCCGTGCCTCAGCCGTTAAGAATCTGCATGCAGTGCAGATGTGGGTTTGATCCCTGGATCAGGAAGATCTCTGGAGGAGGAAATGGCAACACACTGCAGTATTCTTGCCTGGAAAATCCCATGGACAGAGGAGCCTGGGCTACAGTGCATAGAGTTGCAAAGAGTTGGACACGACTGAAGTGACTGAGCACGCACACAGTGTAGACTCAGATAAGTGGAACTGGGATGGAACAGAGAATTCCCACACCTGGAGATTGGTTAGAGATGGACTATCCTGAAATAGCAATAATGGCATAATACTCAATAAATGGCTTATATTTGTTGGGTGCTTTCCATGTGCCAGCCTCTGTGCTTTGCAAGTGCTTAGTCACTCAGTTGTGTTCGACTCGGCGACCCCGTGGACTGCAACCCACCAGGCTCCTCTGTCCATGGGATTCTCCAGGCAAGAATACAGGAGTGGGTTGCCATGCCTCCTCTAGGGGGTCTTCCCAACCCAGGGATCGAACCCAGGTCTCCCGCATTGCAGGCCGATTCTTTACCGACTGAGCCACCAGGGAAACAAACCCCTGTGTTCAGCATGATATCATTTAATCCCCAAAACCGTTGTGAAAGGGGATTATTGTCATTTAGTGACAGCACACAGAGGCTAAGAGGTAAGTAATTGGCTGATGGTCAACACGGCTTAAAAAAATGTCAGACTGAGATTTGAACCTGAACCCTGGATTCCAGAGCCCATGGGCCCCCACAACTCTTAACCACCACCCCCCTGCCGCCCTGCAGTTCAACCTTACAATCTGTGGACCAGATTCAACCAACTAACATGTTTTCTTTGGCCTGAACTTTATTTTTAAAAATGTGCATTAGTGGACAACTAATTTCAAGTAAACATCCGGGATTCCAGCTTCTCTTGAAAATAAAATTCCAAAGTTTGGCAACCTTTGGCTCACATTCCCTGACAAATATCATCTGGATCCAATAGCTAACTGTCTTTTTAGACAAGTCCTGAGTTCTTAGTCTCTACCAGTGGCCTCTTCTCACCCCAGCATGGCCTGCCAGGACCCTGTGGAACATTCTTTCCAGGTTTTGTTTTTCTTTGGGGGGGAAATTTTGCAAACTTTCACAGAGTACTTAAATTATGAACTCTAATTCACCCATCACTCAATGTCAACAGTCATCAACATTTCATCCAGTGTTGTATTTCTTTGTTTTCTCTTTTTTTCCTGGAGTGATTTAAAACCCAATGGCCTGTTAACTTCTCATAAATATTTGAATCTTCATTTCTAACAGATAAGGACTCATTTTGCAACATAACCACCAGGCCATTTTCACATTAGCAACATGAACAGTCATTCTTTAATATTGTCTAGTGTCCAACTCATGTTCATACATCCCCAACTTTTTCCAAAATGTGACTTTCCATGGGGGCCTTTGAATTTGGAACTTCTGAATTTTCACTTTACTTATAAATTGTTTAACTTTAAAGAGAAGTGAGGGCATATTTGTTGGTCCCATGGTTAAGACTTTGCATTTCCACCAAAGGGGCTGCGGGTGCCATCCCTGGTCAGGGAACTAAGCCCGGCATGCTGCATGGGATGACCAAAAATAAATAAGAATAATAAAATTTTCTTTCTTATTTATTTATTTATTTACTATCTTTCTTTTTTAAAGAGGAAAACGAGGACTTTGCTGGTGGTCCAGTGGCTAAGACTCCGTGCTTCCAATGCAGGGGGCTTGGTTCAATCCTTGGTCAGGGAACTAGATCCCATATGCTACAACTAAAGATCCTGCATGCCACAATAAAGATCAAAGATCCCACATGCCACAACTGAGACCCAGTGCAGCCAAGTAAATAAATAATTTTTTTTTTAAATCTTACTAATTCTAAAAAAGAAAAAAAAAATGAGAAGGCCTACCTGGCAGAGTAAGAGAAAAATCAGGAGGCTGAGGCATTGGGGATGCAAAGAGAAAACAGTCTACAGAAAGAAAAAAGTAGGAAGGATATCTTAGATTTAACAAGGATTTAGGGAAGACAGGACCAGGGAGACAAAGAAACAGGAAGCAGACAGGGTGAAATGCAGTAAAATTAATAGAAAGTCTTAAGTAAGTGTCCTTCTGAGCATATGATATATAGTGAGCCATTTAATTCTCACCACTGACCTGTGACCTAGGGAGGAACTGTGATTATCCCCATCTTCCAGATGGCCTTGGGCTAGCCAAGGCCAGAGTATTATAAGATCCGGGCTAAGAGTGCCATCACACAGGGAGATGTGGAAGCCAGCTGGCTTAAAAGTCCCACCTCCCAAAGAGACCCCGTACCAGTGGTACAGCCCATGGACATTGCTTCCAGGCTCCTGGCAAGGGACATGTCCATCATAAGAATGCAGAGCATGCAGGGAACTCTCAGGGCCCTGACTTGCCACTGGGTGGTTGTTGTTGTCCTTGTTGTCCTGTTGCTAAGTTCTGTCTGACTCTTTGTGACCCCACGGACTGCAGCACGCCAGGCCCCTCTGTTCTCCACTCTCTCCCAGAGTTTGCTCAAATTCATGTCCATTGAGTTGGTGATACTATCTAATCATCTCATCCTCTGCTGCCCCCTTCTTCTTTTGCCTTCAATCTTTCCCGGCGTCAGGGTCTTTTCCAGTGAGTCGGCTTTTCATATCAGGTGGCCAAAGTATTGTAGCTTCAGCATCAATTCTTCTGGGTTGCTTTCCTTTAGGAGTGACTGGTTTGATCTTCTTGCTGTCCAAGCGACTCTCAAGAGTCTTCCCCAGCAGCACAGTTAGAAAGCATCAATTCTACAGCACCCAGCCTTCTTTATGGTCCAACTCTCTCATCCACACATGACTACTGGAAAGCTTTTGACTTTGACTTCTGTATAGCTTTGACTATACGGACTTTTGTTGGCAAAGTGATGTCTCCCACTGGATATTTATGGTCTATTCCCAGTTTTCCCAGTTCAGGTATAGTGGATCAGTCAAGGGTCAGTGTTGTCTAGAAATATAACTAATTTTATCATATTTCCAGGGAAATCATTTTTTTTTTTTTTTTTTTTTTTCTTTTTAGCTGCATCAGGATCTTAGTTCCCTGATCAGGGAGCAAATCCGCATTAGAAATGCAGATGCTTAACCACTGGACCACCAGGGTCATTTCTATTCAAGAAGGTCATTTCTCCATGGAGAAGAAAAAGTTTTATTAATCCTTTGTTCACATCCTCCATGTGTAAAAGTCAATAGGACATCCTTCATACACTGCTAGTGGGAAATGTAAAATGGTTGCTGTGGTAAACAGTTTGGTGTTCCCTCCATAAGTTACTCTGAGCATTGCTATTTGATCCAGCAGCTCTGGGGTACATGTACCCAAAAGAAGTAGACAGGTATTCAAAGATTTGTACATGATTGTTCACAGCAGTACTATTCACAATAGCCAAAAGGCAGAAAATAACCCAAATGGCCATCAACTGATGAATAGATAAACCAAATGCCATCACGCCAGACAATGGAATATCATATCAAAAACAAAACAAAAAAAATTCTTGAGCTGAATAAAAATGAAAATACAACCTATCAACTTTCAACTTAAAAAACAGAATTAAAAAAAAAATAAAAAACAATTTAAAAATGGTGAATTTAATGTTTTAAAGTGGTAAGGAACCTGCCTGCCAATGCAGGAGATGTAAGAGATGCAGGTTCAATCCCTGCCTTGGGAGGATCCCCTGGAGAAGGTCACGGCGACCCATTCCAGTATTCTTGCCTAGGGAATCCCATGGATGGAGGAACCTGGCAGGCTATGGTCCATGGGGTTGCAAAGACTGAGTGATTTATCACACACATGTATTTATATGTATTTTCTCCCCACACAGGAAAATAACTGATGAGGCAAAAGGGACCGATATTCGCCTCCCAGAGGACTCTGGGTAGGGGTCCAGCTCCCCCAGCCACCTCTCAGACCTCTTTCCTAACTGTCTCCACCTCCCCCAGGCCTGGTTGGACACCCAGGACCGGCACTTGGGTCACTATGTTAATGGACAGTGGTTAAAACCAGAACACAGGAGTTCAGTGCCTTGCCAGGATCCCATCACAGGTACATGATGTCCCCCAGACCTGGGAGGGAGAGGCATCTGTGGCCCCAAGCGTCCCCACCAACAACACACCAGTCCCTTTGCTCACGGCCCTGAGGGCAGGGAGCAGCTGGTGGGAGAAGGAGGCTGAGATTTCTGGCTCCTTTTGATAACAGTCCTCCTAGCTATGGTCCTAAGTCCCTGTGGACACTTTTGAAGTTGCTGTCTCATAAAATCCCATCCTTGCCTGTGGGCGGCAGTTAGAGCAAAGACCTATATAGATTTATCCCCATTTGTCAGATGATAAAACTGAGACCCAGAGCGGGGCAGGGGACCAGCTTTACTGCCTTGGGGTACTCCTGGGCACCAGAAATGTCAGCCCCCTCCAGTTCTGACAAAGGCTCCCCCCACCTTCCAACTGGGTCCCCCCATTCATCTCCCCAGGAGAGAGCTTGGCCAGTTGCCTACAGGCACAGAGCGAGGATGTGGCCGCAGCTGTGGAGGCTGCCAGAGCCTCTTTGGAGAACTGGAGCATGCAACCCGGAGCGTTTCGGGCCCAACATCTGACCAGGTGATGCACTTGAGGTGTGGACCCCAGGGGATGGAGATGGATTTGAGAACAAAGACTGTTTCCCAACATCACACTGAATTCATTGGCAGCTCAGGCTCATGTTCCCAGCTTGCCTTTGAGCAGCTGAAACATCCGTTTCCCACTGTTTGCTGGGATTTGTAATGACAAAGCCTGATTCTCCAAATATCCTTGGAACTCTTCAGGGACCATTTCTCAACAGCTTCTTGGGACTGGTGAAGCCCCTGAAACCGTTTTTGGGTTTTTTAAATATTTATTTATTTGGCCCTGTCGGGTCTTAGTTGTGGCATGATGAGTGTATGCTAAGTTGCTTCGGTCGTGTCCAACTCTTTGCGACCCTATGGACTATTGCCTGCCAGGCTCCTCTGTCCATGGGACTCTCCCAGGCAAGAATACTGGAGTGGGTTGCCATGCCCTCCTCCAGGGGATCTTCCCCACCCAGGGATTGAACCCACGTCTCCTGCAGCTCCTGCATTGCAAACTGATTCTTCACCACAGAGCCACCAGAGCATGCAGGATCTTTATTTGTGGCATGCAAACTCTTAGTTGCAGCATATGGGACGTGGTTCGCTAACCAGGGATTGAATCTGGGCCTCCTGCACTGGGAGCACGGAGCCTTAACCACTGGACCACCAGAGAAGTCCCACCCCAAAACACTCTTGGGGAAGTTAGAGACAAACATGCCATTTCCCAAAGAACAATTGAGATTAGAGGTTAAGTTTTCATTCTCTGGCACCTTTGAGGGAGGTGGCCAAGATCTTTACACAGCAACCTGAGGTTTTGAGTATTTCCCAGATTACATTTCTCATCAAGCTTTGGTGCCCTCCCCCTGGTAAACAGTACGGGAATGCCCCCAAGGGCTCCTGGGAACTGTAGTTCAGGGACCCAGGCTGTGTTCCAGGACTCTACCTGGCCAAGGGGTGGTGGGAAATGGGCATCCCCCGCTGCGTGCTCCACAGGCTGGCCAAGGCAATCCAGAAGCACCAGCGGCTGCTGTGGACCCTGGAGTCCCTGGTTACTGGACGGGCCGTTCGAGAAGTTCGAGACAGGGATGTGCCCCTGGCCCAGCAGCTGCTGCAGTACCACGCGGTCCAGGCGCACACCCAGGAGGAGGCGCTGGCAGGCTGGGAGCCCATGGGTGAGCCGCAGGAGTCCCATCCCCTTGCCCCCACCCCCCTCGCCCTCCCCGCGGGGCCTTCGCCCAGTCTCCTTTCTTCCTGCAGGAGTGATTGGTCTCATCCTGCCCCCCACCTTCCCCTTCCTCGACATGATGTGGAGGATTTGCCCTGCACTGGCTGTGGGTAAGTGGTCGGCGGGGGCGGGACCTCTGGGTCTGAGGGAGGAGGGACTGGGAGTCTGGATCCTGGGTCTGAGGGAGAAGGGGCTGGGGTCTGGACCCCTGGGTTTGGGGAGGAGGGGCCTGGGGGTCTGGATTCTGGGCCTGAGGGAGGAAGGGTTGGGGGTCTGGATCCTGGGTCTGAGGGAGGAGGGGCTGGGGGTCTGGATCCTGGGCCTGAGGGAGGAGGGGCAGGGGTTCTGGCCCCTGGGTTTGGGGAGGAAGGGCTGGGGGTCTGGATCCTGGGCCTGAGGGAGGAGGGGCCTGGGGATCTGGACTCCTCGGTCTTGAGCTGCCTACTTCCCCCAGGCTGCACTGTGGTGGTCCTGGTGCCCCCAGCCTCCCCGACGCCCCTCCTCCTGGCCCAGCTGGCAGGGGAGCTAGGCCCATTCCCAGGAATCCTCAATGTGATCAGCGGCCCTGCCTCCCTGGGGCCTGTCCTGGCTGCCCAGCCTGGAGTCCAGAAGGTGGCCTTCTGCGGAGCCATCGAGGTATCTTGGAGTCGGGGGGCGGGGACACGGCTGGGGCGGGGCCAGCATGCTCCGCCCCCTGCTGGACACTGTGTGACTCCCCTAGGAAGGACGCGCCCTTCGGCGGACCCTGGCAGGCTGGGGTCCCCAGCTGGGCCTGGCACTGGGGGCTGAGTCGCTGCTGCTCCTGACGGAGGTGGCGGATGTGGACTCAGCCGTGGAGGGCATCGTGGATGCAGCCTGGTCTGACCGCGGCCCGGTGAGACTCCTGTGCCCGTGAGGCCCCCGTCCTGGGGGCTGGGGATGTCCGTCACCAGAGCTTGGGGCCTCCTGTCTTCTTTCATTTTAATTTTCAGTTCTTTGTGTCTCCAAACTCTTTTATCTTTACACCATCGCATGTGCCGGACATCCGCCCTTCAAGTTTCTGAGTCTCCACATTCCCGCCTCTCCCGGTTCTGCAGATGAGGGGGCTCTGGGTCTATCGTTCACTGTTACTTTAAGCACTGCGTCGTGTCCAAATCTTTGCAACACTGTGGACTGTGGCTCAACTGTGCATGAGATTTCCCAGGCTCTACTGTCCATGAGATTTCCCAGGCAAGAATACTGGAGTAGGTTGCCCTTTCTTCCCCAAGGGGATCTTCCCAACCGAGGAACAGAACCCATGTCTCTTGTGTCTCCTGCACTGGTGGACGGGCTCTTTACCACTGAGCTACCTGGGAAGCCTCTATTGTTCGCTCGGACTCCTTTTGCTAAGTGTCCACGTCCTAGATTTCTAACCTCTCCGTTCACTCTGCGTCACCAGCTTTCTGTAACTCCACATCCCGCCTGGGGTTTGGAGCCTCAGGGAGTCTCCAGGGTCCTCGGCCTCTTCGCCCAGACCCTCCTCTGACCTTTACATGTATGTCCCCCCATCTTGGGCCTCTGTGGGTGTGTGACCCGTCCGCGTGGGCCCTGAGTTTGTCCACTCTGACCCCTCCCTTTAACAGGGGGGCCTCAGGCTCCTCATCCAGGAGGCTGTGTGGGATGAGACGATGAGGCGACTCCAGGAGAGGATGGGGCGGCTTCGCTGCGGCCGCGGGCTAGACGGGGCCGTGGACATGGGGGCTCGGGGGGCTGCCGCCCGTGACTTGGCGCAGCGCTACGTGCGCGAGGCCCAGAGCCAAGGCGCACAGGTGAGCCGGGTACAGACTCTGGAGTACTGGGGGAGGAGGGGCCTGAGATCTCACTCCCGGGTCTGAGGGAGGAGGGGCTGGGAGCTGACCCCGGGTCTGAGGGAGGAGGGGCCGGGGGCCTGACTCCTGGTCCCTTGGGGAGGAAGGACCAGAGCGGACTCGCAGGTCTTGTCCTCTTTCTCCCAGGTCTTCCAGGCTGGCAGTGTGCCCTCAGACAGCCCATTCTTTCCCCCAACTTTGGTCTCTGATCTGCCTCCAGCCTCCCCGTGTTCCCAGGCAGAGGTGAGCCCTTTAGGTCCCAGAGACCCTGCTCCTTCCACCCATCCTGGGCTGGGCATGGGCAGCGGCAGCCGCACACAGAGGTCCCCGGGGCGGCCGTTTGGACTGGGTCTGGGGCTGCTAGCTGCGGACCCCTAGGGTGTCATGGGGTGTTGGAGGGAGGGACCGGCCAGGCCCTCTGAGCCCCTGTCACCCCCTCCAGGTGCCGTGGCCTCTGGTGGTGGCCTCCCCGTTCCGCACAGCCAAGGAGGCCCTGGCCGTGGCCAACGGGACGCCCCGCGGAGGGAGTGCCAGCGTGTGGAGCGAGAGACTGGGGCAGGCCCTGGAGCTGGCCTACGGGTCAGTGGATGCCCGCTGGGGCACACAGGGGGCCTGCTGGGGGGCCCCAGCTCCCGTCTCCACGTCTCCCCACTCTGTGGGTCTCTCCCCCCAATCTCGCCTCTCTGACTCACCCCCCCCAACTTTCTGCATTTCTCTCTGATGTCCCTTGCTCCCCCACAGGCTCCAGGTGGGCACGGTCTGGATCAATGCCCACGGCCTCAGGGACCCTGCAGTGCCCACAGGTGGCTGCAAGGAGAGCGGGTCCTCTTGGCACGGGGGGCAAGATGTGAGTACCCCGCTCCCCACATGGCACCACCCCTTCATCCAGCTTGTGCCCATCTCACATCCTCCTGACACTGCCCCTCTCCCAGGGTCTGTATGAGTATCTGCGCCCTTCGGGGACCCCTGCCTTGGTTCCCTACCTGTCCAAGACTCTCAACTATGACGCCTTTGGCCTTGCTCTTCCCTCAACCCTACCAGCTGGACCTGAAACAGGGTGAGCTGGTGTAGGGACTACAACTCCCAGAATCCCTGGAGGGTGGAGGGGGAGAGGGGCTCCTCCGGGGACTGAAGGGAGGGTCTTTAGGGCCATGGAGCGGGGGTCCCTGCGTCCCACTGAGAATTGTGTTCTGAGTCTTCACGGCCTCACCCCCACCTGCCAGGCCTGACAAGAGTCTCAGTTCCATTCAGTGAAGCTCTGTGCTCCCCCAGAGATTCACGGGGCCAGGAGTGTGGGTCCCACAGAGGCTCGTGGGAGCCGGAATGGTCCTTCCAGGGAGGGGTGAGGGTGGGTTCTGGGCAGGGACAGCCCAGACCCATCCCCACCCCTCATCCTCCTGCAGCCCAGCACCCCCCTATGGGCTCTTTGTTGGGGGCCGTTTCCAGGCTCCTGGAGCCAGGAGTTCCAGGCCCATCCGGGATTCACAGGGCAGTCTCCATGGTTACGTGGCTGAGGGCGGAGCCAAGGATATCCGCGGTGCCGTGGAGGCAGCTCACCAGGCCGCCCCCGGGTAAGTTGGGGGTGGCGGGGTGCATCGCATGAGATAGCCCAGGGGTCATGGGGTGTTAGAGGACGGAGTCTGAAACGCCAGAGCTGGACTCCACACTGCGGAATCTGAGCTCTCAGAGCTGACAGGATGTGTTTCCAGCCCCTCACTCTCCTCCCTGGGCAGACGAGCAGTGGGGCCTGGACCCCCAGGCGAGGGGCTGTGAACAGAGGTGGGGCACCGGGAAGAGCCAGGGTGAGGAAGCCAATCCCCAGTGTGCACGGTCGCGTCCGCCCACAGCTGGATCAGCCAGTCCCCAGCGGCCAGAGCAGCCCTGCTGTGGGCCCTGGCGGCTGCGCTGCAACGCCGAGAGCCCAGCCTGGTCTCCAGGCTGGAGAGGGACGGCGTGGAGCTCAAGGTCGCCAAGGCGGAGGTGGAGCTGAGCGTGAAGCGGCTTCGGGCCTGGGGGGCCCGGGTCCAGGTCCAGGGCTGTGCCCTGCAGGTGAGAGGGGTCCGTGGGCCGGCAGACAGAGCAGGCAGTCTGGAGTGGGGTCAGAGCAAGGAGTCCGGAAGGAGCCAGACTGGGGGGTCCAGTGGCTCTCTGGAGGCTGCTGGTGGGACCATCCATGGAACAACTCCTTTGGGAAACAGTTTGGCACTTTCTTAAAAAATTAAATACCCTTTAAACATGATTCCTAGGTATTTATCTAAATAAATGCAATTTCTAGGTTTTATCCCAAGAAAAATGAACTGAACACATGTATCAGTTCAGTTTGTATGAACACATACAAAGACTTATGCACAAATGTGTATAGCAGCATTATTCATAGTAAACCAAAAGAGGAATCCAAATGTCCCCAGTAGGTTAATAGATAAACAAATTATGGTCCATCCATAACCATAGGGACTTCCCTAGTGGCCCAGTGGTGAAGACCCTGGGTTTCCAATGCAGGAGGTGCATGTTTGATCCCTTTCAGGGAACTAAGATCCCACATGCCATGTGATGCAATTAAAAGATTTTAAAAAATTTTTTTTAAAGGCATACATACAGTGGGGTCCTACTCACACTCAGGAAGGAACAAGTTATAGCATGCATGAAGCTTAAAATGGTTATGCTGAATGAAAGAAGCTAGATAAAAGAGTACAGGCTGTATAATTCTATATCTAAAAAATTCTAGAAAACAGACAAATTTATAGAGAGAAAGCAGATCACTGGTTGTCTGAGGACAGAGACAGAGGGTTCAAGTAGAGGCAGGAAGGAAGGATTATCCAGGGGTACAAGGAAATTTGGGGGGGTGAAGTTCATTATCTTGATTGTGGTTGTTGGTTTTGTGGGTGTATACATATATCAGAACTCATCAAATTATACTCTTTAAAGTATGTGCAGTTTAGGTGAATTCCCTGGCAGTCCAGCAGTTAAGGCTTCCTGCTTCCAGTGCAGAGGATGCGGGTTTGATCCCTGGTTGGGGAGCTAAGATCCCACAGGCCTCAAGGTGGCGGAGCCAAAAAAATAAAGTGTGCAGTTTAGTGGTAGTCAATTATTAACATAGTCAGGAAAACCTTACACATACACACGCACATGCACACAAGCCCATAGGCCAGGTTTTGAGATCTGTAGACATGTTAACTCTTTCTATCCTAACAGCAAATCTCTGAGGTAGGCACTATTATTATACTCACTTTAAAGGTGAGTGACTAAAAAAAATAAAAAATAAAAATATAAAGGTGAGTGACTGAGGCGCAGAGAGGTTAAGTAATTCACCCAAGGTCACACAGCTGAGGTGAGTGTCTACATTATTATGATTGGAGTTGTTATGGAGATGCGAACTGGGGATGAAAGAAGAAAAAGGGCAGGTGATAGAGAAGGTTGGAGGAGGGTAGTCAGGCTCCCCTGCTCTGCCCTTGACCTCCTTCCTGTCCCTGCAGGTCACAGAGCTGAGAGGCCCTGTGCTTCGGCTGCGGGAGCCGCTGGGCGTGCTAGCGATTGTGTGCCCAGATGAGTGGCCCCTGCTGGCCTTCGTGTCCCTACTGGCCCCCGCCCTGGCCCACGGCAACACTGTGGTGTTGGTGCCCAGCGGGGCCTGTCCCATCCCTGCCTTGGAGGTCTGCCAGGTACAGTTGCCCGCCCGCCTGCCACCGCTCCCAGCAGCCTGGGGAGCAGCAGATGGGATGAAAGATGCCCCATGGCTTGCAGGAGCTCAGCTCTCACCCCATCCCCCCCTTGGTAACCATGGTAACCCACATCCTGGTACCTGAGCCTTCAGATCTTGTAGTCCCAGTGATGGTTCTCTCCAGACTGTGAGCCTTTATCAGTCATGACCCCAGTCCCATTCCTGCCAGGACCCGCTATGGCCACTCCCTAGATGCTCACTCCTCACCCTCCCGACTGCCCTGAGTGTCTCTGACTCCCTTCCTCCCAACCCTGGATGACCCATTCTCCCATCCTCTAGGAGATGGCCACCTTATTGCCAGCAGGCCTGGTGAATGTGGTGACAGGAGACCGGGACCACCTGACCCGCTGCCTTGCCTTGCACCAGGACATCCAGGCCCTGTGGTATTTCGGATCTGCCCAGGTACTTTTTGCTTTTCCATCTCCAGTGTCTTAAACTTCACCAATAAACTCCTCCTTTTCTGGGATCCTGGCTGCACCCCCTTAGAACTCCCATTGCTAAAGGGGAGAAGCTTCTTGGCAGCTAGGTTCTGAGGTCCTGTCCCTTTAGAGCCCCTGTTGCTACGGAAGAGAATCTCCTTAGCAACAAGGGCCTGATGCCCAGCCCAGCCCATTGGGACAACCCATTGCTAAGGACCACACCCTAGCAACTGAGTCAGAAGCCTACAGTCCACCCTCTTGGTTTCCTGATAGTAACAGATGGAAACTTCTCGTCAACAGTTACCACTGGCCCCATTCCTTTGAGTGTGGGCTGTTGAGGAGAGAAAGTTCCACAGCCATAAAGGTCAACCTTGTTTCTCTCAGCTTCTGGAAGGTTTTCTTGCTGGGAGCTGAACCTTCTAGCCACAGAGCCTAGGTCAAGGGTCAAGCCTGTCTTCAGTAATAGCCCTTGTTGCCAAGGAAGCACATGCTTAGCAACCAAGCCGGAAGATATGCTGACCATGCCTCTCTGCCTCTCCCCACACCAGGGCTCCCAGTTTGTGGAGTGGGCCTCAGCAGGAAACCTCAAGCCGGTGTGGGTGAACCGAGGCTGCCCACGGGCCTGGGATCAGGAGGCTGAGGGGGCAGGCCCGGAGCTGGGGCTGCGGGCAGCACGGACCAAGGCCCTGTGGCTGCCCATGGGGGACTGATTGTCCAGCACTCCCACTCCATGTCGGACAGTGAAGACATGGACCCCAACTGACACCAGACATCTGGAACTTGCCTTAGTATGGTTCCGGTACCCTCCAATAAACCCTGACCAATCTTGGCTGTGCTTCTGAGGGGAGGATGGGAGGAAATAGCAACTTCTGGCCTATTGAGACCATTTCATTCAGAGACTCAGCAGCCCTGTGGGCTGGCTCCCGGACAACGCAGTGCTTGTGAAACAGATAAAGGAGACGCAGAAGCTTTAGACAGGGCTCTAGGGACTCTTGTCTCCTCTTGTCTTTTCCATCCAGTGGCTCCTGCTCCCTGGCTTTCTCTGCGTATGCCTTGCCTCAAAAGCTGTGAACTGCTGGTGTAAAATAAACTGCAAACACACACACAAAAGCAATTATACTCCAATAAAAATAATAAAATACAGTGGCTTTCTGGAATAAAATAAAATCCTTGGTAAGTAACTTTGGCCAATCTCCATGGTGTGAAATCTCCTGCTATGTCAGTCTTAAGTTCCAGATGATTAAACTGCTGGCTGACAATTCCTGAATTTTTAACAGTCAGCTCCTATGAGCCACTCCAGCATACTGCTGTTTTGAGAATTCCTTTCTTTTTTTTTTAATATTCTCTTATGTTTTCATACAGTGTTTTTTTTTAATTTTTAAAAATGATGTATTTATTTTTGGTTGTACTGGGTCTTCAGTTACTACATGCAGGCTTTCTTTAGTTGCACTGAGCAAAGGCTACTCTCTGTTGCGGTACACGGGCTTCTCACTGCATTGTCTTCTCTTGTTGCAGAGCACAGGCTTTAAGCGCACTTAATGAGCTTCAGTTGTGGCTCACAGGCTCAGTAGTTTGGCGCATGGGCTTTAGTTGCTCCGGGGCATGTGGAATCTTCCTAGACCAGGGATTGAACCCCTGTTCCCTCCTTTGGCAGGCAGATTCCTATCCACTGTACCACCAGGGAAGAAGTCCTCTTTGAGGATTCTTTTTGACGCAAGGAACCCACTCACACTAGCTTAGACTAAAAGGGCATTTTTTGGAAGGCTACAGAGATATGGAAAATAGGGCAAGACACACAGATGGGTAGCCAGATCCTAAGAACCTGAATGCAAGCAGGAAGTGTATTCAGGTCAGTCTCTGTGGGTCACGTGATCTCTTGGGTCTCATATCTTTTGGTCTACTTATTCTAAATCCGTCTAGCCATGTGACTTTAGGAAAGCTTCTTAACCACTCTGAGCCTTGGTTTCCTCATCTGTAAACTGGGGCTAATAGTTCCAAGCTCACTGGGTAGATTCTGTGATGGGTACGCAAACATGCTGTTAGGAGTTGATTTTGTCCTGGAACAAATGAAAATGGACAACCTCCTATCAGTAGTTGGCTAAAGCTGGGCAGAATAAATCACCTCTCCCAGAATCTGGATGTTTAGACAGGAAAGACACAAGGAACATCTTAGAGGAAAGTCCCTGGAAGGCTGTAGTTCCTCTGAGGTTTGATAACAGCTTCCTCCCAGATGCTATGGGCTGCCTCAGTGACCTTCCGATTAGTCCTGAGGCTTTAAACAGTCAAGGCCAACTACAGCAGGTCTCCATAACCCCAACAAAAACCACAGAGGACAATGAATGCCCCAGCCGCAGGAGAAGAAACCTGATTGGCAGCCTGGGGCAGGTATCCACTAGTGGTCCAATCATCTCTGGCCCAGAGGCAAGAGCTCCCGGTTAAGACAGCCATCTAGTCAGTCAGCAAAAATCAGTTGAGCGCCTGCTGTGAGTGGGGTGCTGGGGACAGCCATGAACAAGACACAGCCTAGCCTCATGAGCTCATGTAGTGGATGAGTGGCGCGTTCACTTCCTGCCAGTGCTGTAACGGCGACCACAAGATAGTGGCTTAAATAAAACAATGCAAACATATTATCTTACAGCTCCCGAGGTCAGGAGTCTGTAGTGGGTCTCACTAAGCCAAAACCAAGCAAGGTGTCAGGACTTCCCGGTGGTCCAGTGGCTAAGACTCCAAGCTCCCGGTACAGGGCGATCAGGTTCAATCCCTGATCAAGCAACTAGATCCCACAAGCTGCAACTAGGATGTGGTGCAATCAAATTAAAAAAAAAAAAATTTAAAATAAAATCAAGATGCCAGCAGGGGCTGGGAATTTGTCTCAAGGGCACTTGGGAGCCACAGAGAGTTTGTGAACAGAGCAGAGGTAGGCTCAGCTCGGGTTGAAAGACACAGAGACATGATCTAAGGTGACAGGCAAGGTACAATAGCAGTATAAGCAGCTTGGGGCACTCTGGGAGCCCAAAGGAGACACCTTTCCCAACTCAAGTG
Organism: Muntiacus reevesi; assembly: GCF_963930625.1. Taxonomy (NCBI): domain Eukaryota; kingdom Metazoa; phylum Chordata; class Mammalia; order Artiodactyla; family Cervidae; genus Muntiacus; species Muntiacus reevesi. The sequence continues at coordinate 267,962,591 of NC_089250.1, forward strand.
TGTGTGTGTCTGTCTGTATAGGAAGTGAAGATGAGAGAGATGGCAGGAATCTCCCCAAGGCAACTGCCATTCTCATTGAGTTTTTCCCCCAGCTTTATGGAAATACGATTGACAATTAAACATTGTATATATCAGTATTTCAGTTCTACAATGTGATTTCTTATGCACTGTGAAATGATTATCACTGTCAAGTTAATTAACACATCTGTCATCTATTTGTGGTAAGGACAAAAGATCCACTCTCAGCTACTTCTCAGTGTATAATCCAACCTTTTTTTTTTTTTTTTTCGCCACACTGCCTGGCAAATGGGATCTTAGTTCCCTGATCAGGGATTGAACTCACACTCACTGGACCATCAGAAAAGTCCCTATTTGTTATTTTTTGAGGGACCTTCACACTTTTTTCCATAGTGGCTATACCAAGTTACATTGCTTCACAATCCCCTCTCCAACATTTCTCTTTTTTTTTTTTTTGGCTGAGCTGCCTGGCTTGTGGGATCTCAGTCCCCTGACCAGGGATTGAACCTGGGCCCCAGCAGTGAAAGCACCAAATCCTAACCACTAGGCCACCAAGGACCTCCCCCTCTCTGTCATAACCTGTTAGCCAACCTAACAAGTTATGTGAGGTGATAATCTCACTGTGGTTCTGATTTGTATTTCCCTAATGAATAGTGATTGCATTGAGCCTTGAAGGGCAATGAGCATCTAATTAGAAAGGTGTTTTGGCGGGGGGGAGGAGGGTGGGCAGGGAGCATCCGTGGCGGAGGAAATAGCATGTGGAAAGGCCCAGAGTTTTGAAACAGCTTTGAGGGAACTAGTGGTTTCAATGATGGCCCCACCAAAATACTTCCTCATCGTGGAACCTATGAATGTGATCTTACTTGGAAAGTCATCCTTGAAGATGAAAGTAAGTTAAGGATCTCAAGATAAGATATCCTGGGTTATCCAAGTAGACCCTGCGTCTAAATACAAGTTTCTTTATAAGAGACAAAAGAGGAGGACTTCCCTGGTGGCTCAGTAGTAAAGAATCCACCTGCCAAGGGGACACGGGTTCCATCCCTGGTCTGGGAAAGTCTTAACATGCCACAGAGCAACAAATCCTGTGCGCCACAACTATTGAGCCTGTGCTCTGGAGCCCAGAAGCCACAACTACTGAGCCCATGTGCCACAATTACTGAAGCCCAAGTGCCCGAGAGCCTATGCTCCGCAACAAGAAGCCACCACAGTGAGAAGCCCCCACATCGCAACTAGAGAGGAGCCTCCGCTCTCTGCAACTAGAGAAAAACCCGTGCAGCAATGAAGAGCCAGGGCAACGAAAAATAAATCATTTAAAAAGAGAGACAAAAGAGGAGAGGACAGGGAGAAGAGCAAAAAGCCATGTGAAGTTGGAGACAGAAGCTGAACTCAATTTTTTGCCTCCTTCCCTGGAAGTTGAAGGTGAGAGGTTGGAGATTGGAAGTGAGAAGTTCCAGCCCTCTAGCCACGTGACTGGTCTTTCTGGTCCTGCCCAGCCCCCATCCTGAGTCACCTCATTAGTGAAAACTCAGGTGTGGTCAGGGAACCCCTCTTAGTAACAAAGACACGCCTATCTGGAAGTTCCAGGAAGTTAGAGGTTGTCACCCGAGAAACAGTCCAAGACCAGGTGCATTTTCCAGTATATGACAACAACGCAGAGGGGGCCAGGATCCTTTTGTTCATTCATTTAACAAATATTGATGGAGCACGGGCTGTGCGCCAGTCATGGTTCTAGGTGCTGGAGATCCAGCAGGATAAACATACCATGGTCCTCCTGGAGTTGAAGTCCTAATGGGGACAACTGACAATAAAGAAGATAAACAAACTGCAGTGGTGTGTCAGAAGGTGATAAGTGACAAGGGAGAAAGCAAAGCTTGGATGAGTGGGGGTGCTGGGAGGGGTTGCAACTTGAAAAAGGGTGGTTGGGGAAGGCTTTGCCTTGTGTATTTAAAAAAAAAATTCGGGGGGAGGGTTGTACCAGGTCTTCATGGTCATGCTCTGGCTTTCTCTACCTGAGGCAAATGGGGCTCCTCTTCATTACGGTATGCGGGCTTCTCATTGCAGTGGCTTCTCTTGTTGCAGAGCATGAGCCCCTGGCACACAGGCTTCAGCAGTTGAAGCAGGCGGATTCAGTAGTTGCAGCTCGCTTTTGCCTTGTGTATTTGAGCAAAGACCTGAATGAGATCAGGTTGAGCCATGTGGGTATCTGGGGGAAGGGCATTCCGGACTGAGGGAACAGCCAGTGCAAAGGCCCTGGGGCAGGAATGTGCCTGCCTCAGACAAGTGTGGCCGGACTGGAGAGAGGCAGGAGGAGAGACCAAGTCTGTCTAGGCCACAATGAGGACTTGGACTCCTGTGACAGGTGTGCAGGTGGGGGGCAGCGTGGAGCAGAGGAGAGAGGCGAAGGGACTTAGGTCTTCACAGGCTCCCTCAGGTTGCACGTGGAGAACAGACAGGCAAGTGAGGACTGAAGCAGGGAGGCTGGTAGGGTGAGTAGGAAACAATGATTTTCAGGTGGGTGATGGTGGTGGCAGTGGCAGGGGTGCAATGCAGTGGGATTCTGAATACATTCTGATGATCAGTCAGCAAACTTGCTGATGGACTGGACTGTCAATGGGCAGTGAGAGGCAGAGTCACAGTTCCCCTCCAAGGCTTTGGGCCGGAACACCTGGAAGGATGGAGCTCTCACTTATCTCCCTGTGGAAGGAGATGGGGGTTGGAGAGTGGGGGTGGGGTTTCAAAGCAAAGGTGAAGGGCTCAGGGTGACCTCCTCCTTGCCCGGGCTGCGTTAATTCTAGCTAGAGACAGATCCACGTTGGACCCCCGGCGCCACATTCACTGTGTCCCACCCGGGCTATCAACCCAAGCTCAGGCCCCTTGAGCGTTAAGTCCCGCTAAAGCGCCCACTGCGGCGTCAGCTGCCACCTGTCACCACCAGGTGGCGCCCCTTGCACCAGCACGATCCACCCCAGCTCACTCTCCCCCCAAAATTTTCTTTCACTTTCGCTCTCTGGCTGTCACCCGGCGTGGCCCCTTCCACACCCAGCTGGGGCAAGCCTGGTGCGTGAGGAGAAATGGACTCCGGGTCCCCGAAGGGCGGGGCCGGGGTCCCCCTCCTGGAGCTGAGCGCAGACGGCTGGGGGTCGGGTTCCTGGGTCCCTGGCCTGCGCAGAGTTGTGGGCACCGGACGTCGGGGTTCTTAGAAGGGGAGATGAGGAGTTTTCACCGTAACTGTGCTTCACGCAGGAAGCCCTATAGAGTAGGAGGCGGAAACTTAGCCACATCAAAGGACCGAGGGAGGGGCGGGGAGGTGAAGGGGCGGGCAAGGAAGGGGCTGGGGTGTGGGGGTCCGAGACTCGCTCTTCTGTCCCTTCCAAGATCCGGCCACAGGCATGAAGTGCCCCCGGCAGAAATGATAGTGCTGGCGCCAGCCTGGAGCCCAACTGTGCGTATCCCTAGGGGTTAAGGTGGGGGAATGGCAGTGTCAAGATGGGCAGAGCTGAGAGGGGAGGTGGACAGAGTTGCGGTGGACACGAGTGGGGAGATGAACAGGGGTGGGGGGAGATGGAGAGAGTTCGGGGGAGATGGACAGAGTTGGGGTTGTCAGGAGTGAGCAGATGGACAGAGGTGAGAGATTGACAGGGGTGGGGGAGATGGACAGAGGTCGGGGAGATGGACAGTGTTGGGAGGAGATGGACAGAGGTGGGGGGAGATGGACAGAGGTGGGGGAGATGGACAGAGGTGGGGAGATGGACAGAGGTGGGGAGATGAGGAGATGGACAGGGGTAGGGGAAATTGACACAGATGGGGGGAGGTGGACAGAGGTGGGGAGATGGACAGGGGTGGGGAGATGAGATGAACAGAGGTGGGGAGATGAGGAGATGGACAGGGGTGGGGGAGATGAGGAGATGGACAGGGGTAGGGGAAATTGACACAGATGGGGGGAGGTGGACAGAGGTGGGGAGATGGACAGGGGTGGGGAGATGAGGAGATGGACAGGGGTAGGGGAAATTGACACAGGTGGGGGGAGGTGGACAGAGGTGGGGAGATGGACAGGGGTGGGGAGATGAGGAGATGGACAGAGGTGGGGAGATGAGGAGATGGACAGGGGTAGGGGAAATTGACACAGGTGGGGGGAGGTGGACAGAGGTGGGGGAGATGGACAGAGCTGGCATGGACAGAAGTGGGTGAGAAGGACAGGGGTGAGGGAAGAAATAGGGAGGTGGGGGCAAATGGGGAAGATAGGACTCAGATCTAGGGAGAAACAGGAAAGATGAGCATGAAAAGACAGAGGAAGGGCAGAGGTGAGAAAATCCTGGGCAGAGGTGAGCAGAAGTGGAGAGAGATGGGCTGAAGTGCGGAGATGGGAGGTGAGACAGACAGAGCCGGGCAGAGGAGGGTGAAAACTGTTCAGCACGTGTCCAGAGGCAGAGATAGATATAGGGAAAGATGGTCAGAGGTGGGCACACAGGAGCCAAGCGGAGAAGGGGTTGAGAAGTGGGAAAACTGGAAAGGGAAAAGAGGGAAGAGAGAACAGGGGTCTGCAGGGGGCAGCCTCCACGAGGGAGGGGGCCGTGTGTGGAGTCCATGGAGCCCCCGCCCTGCCCGCCCGCAGACCTCCCTTCTGCTGCTGCTGTTACTGCTCAACCCTGGCCTCCAAGGGACCCCCGACTGCTCCTTCCGCCACAGCCCCATCTCCTCCACCTTTGCCATCAAGATCCGCAAGCTGGTGAGCGTCCCTGTTCCCAATCCGAGCCCTAGGTGCTGTCTCTGGGTCTGACTTCCCCCTGTCAAGAGTTTCTGTGGCCCCCTGCCTCCTCCCTCTGGGTTCCCTTCCGTCGTCCGTCCCGCCATCCTTGCTCCCTTCGCTCTGGGTCTCTGTCCCCCTTTCTCTGGGTCCCCATCTCCCCACCCTGGGTCCCCGCCCCCTTCTTTCTGGGTCCCCGCCCCCTCTCTCTGGGTCCCCGGCTCCTTGTCTCTGGGTCCCCTCCCCCTCCCTCTGGGATTCCGCCCCCTCTCTGGGTCCCCGCCTCCTCATTCTGGGTCCCCGCCCCCTCACGTTGGGTCCCCGCCCCCATCTCTAGGTCCCCGCCCCCTCTCTGGGGCTCCGCCCCTTCTCTCTGGGTCTCCGCCCCCTTCTCTCTGGGTCCCCGCCCCCTCACCCTGGGTCCCCGCCCCCTCTCTGGGACTCCGCCCCCTTTTCTCTGGGTCCCCGCCCCCTCTCTGTCCCCAACTCTCCCCTCTCTGGGTCCCCGCCCCTTCTCTCTGGTCTCTGTCCCCCTTTCAGTGGGTCCCCGCCCCCTCTCTCTGGGTCCCCATAGTTTGTTTCCTCCTGTCTGCACAGGCCTGACCCCGTTTTCTCCCGCAGTCCAAGTACCTGCTTCAAGATTACCCCGTCACTGTTGCCTCCAATCTTCAGGACGTGAGTCACAGACGGGAGGGGCCCAGGATGGAGGTGGGAAGGAGAGATTAGGCCACCCCCTTGCCCGGGACTCAGGAGTCCTGGCCCCCAGCCCCCTCTGCCCACCCGCGGGACCCAGAGCCTGGGTGGTCTCCCCCCCCAGGACAAGCTCTGCGGGGCGTTCTGGCGTCTGGTCCTGGCCCAGCGCTGGATGGGACGGCTCAAGACCGTGGCTGGGTCGGAGATGGAGAAACTGCTGGAGGATGTCAACACCGAGATACACTTTGTCACCTCATGTGCCTTCCAGGTCAGCCCTGAACTTGGGGGATAAGTACGGGGAGCCTGATGCTTTCCTAGGGGTTGGCAGCAAAGGTCTGCTAGGCCTTACTGGAGGTTTCCCCTTGACTGGGAGCACCCCAAGAGATGTGGAGCTGTAACCTCAGACCTGCTGGGGTCCGGTGTGGGAAGTGACACTTCTTTAAGTACTGGAGGATGCCCAGGGGTAAGGGCCCAAGGCATCAATTCTGCTCATTTCTCAGGCCCTGTTGAAGAATGTTGCTAAGGGGTTCTTACCCTTAGCAACAGGGAGAAGGAAGGAAATCTAAACACCCTCCTGATCCGGGTCTGACTGGGTCCCCGTTGCTAGAGGGCGTTGCTAAGGATGCTTCCCCCTAGCAACCAGGGGTAGCAAGGGTCCAGACCCTCCATGAGACCCAGGCCTCACCCTTGACCTGAGGTGACGCAGGGGGTGATGCCGTGGTGACGTCTCCCTCCCCTGCCCCCAGCCCCTTCCCAGCTGTCTTCGCTTCGTCCAGGCCAACATCTCCCACCTCCTGCAGGACACGTACCAGCAGCTGGAGGCCTTGAAGCCCTGGATCACCCACCGGAATTTCTCCCGGTGCCTGGAGCTGCAGTGTCAGCCGGGTAAAGCCTCCCACCGCCTCCAGGCCCACCGCCCCACAATCTCCTCTCCCACATTTACAGTCCCTCACCCAGTCCACTCAGGGCTCCCATGGGCTGTGTGACTTTGGGCCTGTTTCCCCAAGCTCATCCCCCTCTGGGCCTCCGTTTACTTGTCTCTGAGAAGGGAGTAACCAGCCTTGCTTGTTTCTCTGAGGCAACTCTATCCCATAGAAACAGAATGAGAGTCACATGTTTGAGTGTAAATTTTCTTATAGCCATGTTTTAAAAAGTTAAAAAGAAAAAAAAAAAGGTAAACTCACTTATTTTTCAGAATTCTTAATGTTTGTTATTTTTTAGTATGCTATAGGTGGGTTTATTTTTAAAACCTTTTTACATTGGGATAATTACAGATCCACAGGAAGGGGCAAAGAAACATACAGGAAGGTTCTGGACACCCTTTACCCAGCCTCCCCCGTGGTACATTTTGCTTAGTAATGTTAATTACAGCACAAGAAATTGACATGGGTGCAATCCACAGTTTATTCAGAGTTTATCAGTTATGTATGCATAACTGCATAACTGCATGTGTGTGTAGTAAGTAGTGTCTATTAGCTGCTGTAACAAAGTACCACCAACCAAAGTGATTTAAAGAGGAGAAGTTCATCCTCTTATAACTGAGGTGTCAGCAGGACTGGCTCCTTCTGAGGGCTGTGAGGAAAGGATCTGTTTCAGTTGTCTCCCTTGGCTTGTAGATGGCCATTTTCATGTTCATGGTGCTCTCCCCCACACATATCTCTGTGTCTAGATTTCTCCTTCTTATAAGGACACCAGTCATATTGTATTAGGGCCACCACTAACAATGTCATTTTAATTTGATCACATCTTTGAAGACCTGATCTCCAAATAAGGTCACATAAGGTACTAGGGATTAGGACTGCATCTCATGAAGAAAAAAATTTTTTTTCCCAGCTGTACCACACGGCTTGTAGGATCTTAGTTCCTCAACCAGGGATGGAACCTGTGCCTCGTGCAATAGGGGCTAGGAGCCTGAACCACTGAACAGGACTGCCAGGGAAATCCCTGAGTTTGTGTAATTTGATCCCCATCCCCAGACTCCCACCTCCATCCCCTGGCAACCAGTAATGCTATTGAATTTAATTCTCGTAGTTTTATAATTTTTAAGATAATTATTTCAATCACAAACAGCCCTTTAGAAAATAATTTTATTTATTTATTTTTGGCTGCTCTGGGTCTTTGTTGCTGTGCGCGGGCTTCCTCTGGTTGCTGCAAGCGGGAGCTCCTCTTCCTTGCGGTGTGTGCACATGTCATTGTGGTGGCTTCTCTTGTTGGTGAGCACAGATTCTAGGTGGTAGGGCTTCAGTAGTCTTGGCACACAGACTTATTGCCCTGCAGCATGTACTGAACCTGTGTTAGCAGACAGATTCTTATCTACTGCACCACCAGGGAAATCCTTTTTTTTTTTTAAAGTTGTGTGTGTGTGTGTGTGTGTGGTTGTGCTGGGTCTTAGATGCAGGCTTAGTTGTCTCTCGACATGTCTCTCGAGATCTTAGTTCCCTGACCAGGGATGAAACCAGCATCCTCTGCATTTTAAGGCGGATTCTTAACCGCTTAACCACTGTTTGCTGTTCATATTTACATGCATCACTAATTATCCATTCAACTAAGTTTTACTAACCATCTCCTTGATGCTTGGCATTGGAGACACAGCACAGAACAAGATCAAGTTTGTGTCCATGGGGCACTAACTTGCTGACAGGTTAGTCAGCAGGTTGTCGGGTCAGGGAGACATGATAAACATGTAAACATATAAATAAACAGGAAAGTGTCTTGAGTGTAATGAGTCCTATGCAGGCACATTAAAACAGGGTGGTGGAATCATGGCTTGAAGTGGTCGGCTGGAAAGTCACCGAAAGTTGCAAACAGGGTAACGGGTAGTGCAAAGGTCCTGAGGCAGAAACCCACCTCCCTATTTAAGGAGTCAAGAGGGAGTGCCAGTGGCTGAGGCCAAGTAAGCAAAGGGGAAAAGGTGTGGAGTGAGGGTACGGAGGGAGTAAAGGGGGCCAGCTCATGTGGGGCCTTGTGAGCCATCATGGCTTCATACAGTGTATACTTTTATTGTTCTATTATCTGTCCATTCACTCAGATATTTAATTTATGCAAATTAAACTATTCGGGCTTCCCTGACATCTCAGCAGTAAAGAATCTGCCTGCCAATGCAGAAGATTTGGGGTTTGATCCCTGGTGCCTGGAGAAGGAAATGACAACCCACTCCGGTATTCTTGCCTGGGAAACCCCATGGACAGAGGAGCCTGGTGGGCTACAATCCTTGGGGTCACAAAGACTCGGACATGACTTAGTGACTAAACAACAACAACAAGAAGTACTAGGTTCCGGCGATGTCTCCTGTCACCCTCCTGGAGCTCATAGACTCCTGGGGGAAGAAGATGAATATATAAATCAATAGGTAAGCAATAAACACATGTTTGTCCAATTATAAAACGCAGGGAATTTCCTGGTGGTCCAGTGGTTAGGACTCTGCACTTCCACTGCTGGGAGCCTAGTTTCAATCCCTGGTCTGGTCAGGGAACTAATACCGTGCGTGCCTTGAGGCCAAAACAAGTAAAATGATATATTTGAAATAAAGACTTATTGGGACTTACCTGGCAGTCCAGTGGTTAAGACTCTGAGCTTCCAATGCAAGGGGCACAAGTCTGATCCCTGGCTGGAGAAGTAAGATCCCAAATGCCACCCAGTCAATAAACAAATAAAAGTAAATAATAAATAAAACATTTAAAAAATGTATAGGGTCTGATTAAACAAGTAAACAAGCATACCAATTTTAAAAAGTTATTAGTGACTATTTTTTTTAATATATTTTTGGCTTCGCTGGGTTTTTGTTGCTGCTCTCGTTGTGGGCTACTCTCTAATTTTGGCGTGCAGGCTTCTCATTGCAGTGGTTTCTCTTGTTTCGGAGCATGGGCTCGATGGCATGGGTTAAGCAGTTGTGCCAAGGGGCTTAGTTGCCCTGTGGCATGTGGAATCTTCCTAGACCAGGGATGGAACCCATGTCCCTTGCATTGGCAGGTGGATTCTTTTTTTTTTTTTTTTTGGCAGGTGGATTCTTAACCACTGGACCACCAGGGAAGTCCTATTAGTGGCTTTAAAAAAATCAATAAAATGCAACCTTACTACATACTAGGCACTGTTCTAAGCACTTTCTGTATATTCACTCATTTAATCTTCGTGACAAACTTATGAAGTTGGTATAATAATTATACCCACTTTATGGATGAGGCAACTGAGGCCCAGAGAAGTGTGCAGCCTTCTACTCCCACCCCCTCCCCCAGGTCACACAGCCAGCACCAGGCCTTTTTTTCCCTTCCCTGACCTGGCCCTTCTTCTCAGTCACCTGACCTCTCTCCTGGCAGACTCCCCGACTCTGCTGCCCCCGAGGAGTCCTGGGGCCTTGGGAGCCACATCCCTGCCGGCCCCTCAGTCCCCTCTTCTGCTCCTCTTGCTGCTGCTGCTGCTGCCGGCGGCCCTCCTGCTGCTGGCCGCTGCCTGGTGCCTGTGCTGGCGGAGGAGGAGACGGAGGACACCCTACCGTGGGGAGCGGGTGAGCCAGCGGGGTGCGCAGAGCGGGTGGAGAGGGTCCAGGGGGCGACCGGAGGTGGCGGATTCCATGGGGGCCATGGTACCCTACCCCTCCCATCCCTAGGATGCTCTGTCTCCTGGAGGACCCCGGACTTGGTGTTGGTGTGAGGGCATGGGGGTGGGGGATGGCAGAACAGGAGCAGGGAAGCGGTGGGTCAGCTCTGGATGTAAAAAGACCCCTCTGGGACCATGGAGGGGGACAGACTGGGACAGACAGACTGGAGGCCGAGGAGGAGGCCGGGTGAGCGTCCAGGAAGAGAGGAAGGTCTGAGCAGGGGCCGGGACAGGACCACGGGGTGGAGAGGAGGGGATAGGCAGAGTCAGGGGTCAGGAGGGACAGGGCTGGAGGGTGACAGACTTGGTGGGGTCGGGGGTGGGGGGACAGCAGAGAAGGGAAGGTGGCACAGACAAAGGACGCTGGGTCTGGCCCAGTGGGGAACCTGGGAGGAGGGGGAACAGTCCGGCATTCTGGAAAGACAGAGAAGCTCAGCGGCGCGGGGAGGTATTTGGATATAGGAGTCTACTAGCCAGGAGAGAGCCGCCTCCAGGAGCAGGCTCTGCAAAGCCCTCCAGGTATGAAAAAGCTCAGGGTATTCTAGCAACTTTGTCCAGTCTGGGGGTGGGGTGAAAAAAAACCAAAGTGGCACTGGAACAGCTAGACCTCAAAGGTAAGGAAGGGAAGCTGGGATTTCCTACCCCGGGGAAGCAAGAAGCCCCTGAGGCGAACCTGGGAACCGGTTTGGGGGTTGTAGGTGGTACCCTGAGGGAGATAGGCTGGGAGGGGCCGTGGGTTACCCAAGCGCCCAAAGGAAACTTTCGGCAGCAATCGCACACCTGTTGAGTGCCTCAGTGCCTCAGGCCTTGTGCTGGAGCTTTCTACAAATTAACTCACTTAATTGAGAAACTGGTGGCCCTTATTATCCCCACTTCCCCTTGGCGGAAACCGAGGCTCAGAGAGGTAAATCTTTTGCCGAAAGTCACACAGCTCCTGAGTGACAGCCAAGATTTGACTCTGGGCCCTCTGATTCCAGCATCCGTGCCTTTCACTCTTCTGCCTCAGTTTCCGTATCTGTACAAAAGACTCATAATCATCCTTTACGCTAGAGTTGTCGGGAGGTTAAGTGAAAGGACCACGAAAAACCCCCAGGGCAACGCTGTCCATAGGAAATAGAATACAAGCCACACTTATGACTTTAAATTTTCTAGTAGCCACATCTTTTTGTTTTTTAATTTTTAATTGAAGTATAGCTGATTTACCACATTGTGCCAATGCATCTTTTTAAAAGTAAAAACAAACAGGTTACCTTAAAGAATTTATGTTATTTCGCCCTGTGTATCCAAAATCTTGTCATCTCAACATGCAATCAATATTTTTAAAAATTATTGAGGTACTTTTACATTCTTCTTTCCATACCAAGTTTTCAGAATCCAATGTGTAATGCGACGCTCACAGTGCATCTCAATTCATATGAGAAACTTTTATTAGAAATACTTGGGAAAAAAAAAAGAAATACTTGATCTGTATTAAGATTCCATGAAACTTACAGTTGTGTAAGTAGATTCCTATACTCAAGTTCTTTGAAACCTACAAAAGTTTGCCAATAACTGGATCAAGGAACAGTTTCTAAATTCAATGATTTTTTTCATTTCAGCATTTCTTTTGGACAGTACTTTTTATTACTTTTTGTTTTTGAGATATAATTTTCGATTGAGAAATTTTCCTCCAATCCTTGTCCCTTTTCATACCCTGTTTTCCCACGCTCCCAATAACCACATTATTAATTGAAGCTTAACTTATGTCAAATGAAAAACTAAGCTCCTTCGTTTTGCTGGTCACAATAGGAATGCGCAGCATTCACAAGGGGCTGGTCTCAAGGGCTGTCTTGGAAAGGACAGATCTAAAACGTTTCCATCATTGCGCAAAGTTTTCTTGGACAGCAATGCCCAAACACATAGTGAGTGCTCACGGTGAATGGAGTTGTTTTCAGACATTGAGTCTGTACCTGAGTTTGTACCCTGAGGTTGGTACTTTCCTCTCCTCTGTCCGTGGAACCTCAAACAGCTCAGTGAGTCATCTATCATCCCATTTTACAGCGGAGGACACTGAGGCCCAGAGAGAGCAGTCACCTGCCTGCGGACACAGAGTCGGAACTTGGAGGAAGTCAGCTAGAACCTGGTCCTTTCTTTGGCCACACTGCTCCTGTCACTGTCCCCCCGGGATGGAGGCAACGCCAGCACCCACCGTCGGCTCCCCCTTCCCCCCTTTGTACAAAGCCCTTGTCCCCAGGAAATTGTATATAAATCATCATTTTCTACCAGCACTGGCCAGGTTTGTCTGTGGATGGGACACGGTGTGTGTATGGGGCGGTTTGGATTCGGGTTTGGTTTTTAAGTTAATGCAATGTTTCATTCAATACCTATTTTCTGAGTCCTCCCGGGGCCCAGGGCCAGACGAGGGGAATGCTGGGACCCAGACGTGAGTCGGAACCAGCCCCTCCCTCTCAGGATTCCTGGTCCAGAGGGGAGAAGACGTCGGCCCCAGAGAGCCCCAGTACACGGTGACACACGCTCTAATGCATGTGGCGTAGGCGTAGCCTGTGGGAGCCCCCAGGCTGTACCTGAGCCAGCCTGAGAGATATCAAGGAGGTTCTCTAAAGGGAAGGACTCAAGCCAGATTTTAGAAAACGGGGGGCGGGTCGGCATCCCAGTCAAGGGACACTGTCAAGGCAAAGGCTTTGACCACAAAATCCAGAAAGTGAGAAGCACTCAGGCATCTAGAAGTCATTCCTTCATACGTCAGCTCTCAAGCGGAAGACTATCTCCACCTGTTTACCAGGTGGGGACACTGAAGCCCATACAGGGCTGGGGATTTAGTCAGATCACAAGACAAACAGGCACTGGAATTCAGATCTCTAAGCCTTAGCGGAGCGCTGAAGGGCAAGCCCTCCTTGCCCCCTGCAGGCCACCACGTGCCCTGCAGCGCGACATCGCTTCAGGGGGTAACCGCTTCTACTCCAGCACTTCTGGCCCCGCCCATCTGCAAACAGCGGGCAACTCACGCGAGGCTTACCAGCCCCTCAAGAATTCTGCAGAGGAGGCTGGAGAGCACCGCCCCCGTAGAGACACCTCCTACCCCACGTGATCTCGCCCGGCTCCGCCAAGGCCGCCTAGGCTCGCTGGGAACGATACTGATTGGACAGTCGGAAGATGACCCGCCTCCTGGTGGGGCATTTCTGCGCACGCGCTTGACACTCTGGCCAATGAGAAGACAGAAAGCGGCCGTGTTGCGTCACTTCTTCCGCCCCTGTTTCAAGGGATAAGAAACCCTGCGTCTAGGGTTCCTTCTTTCCCAGGCGGCTGCCGAAGATGGCGGAGGGGCAGGTACAGGCTCCGCGCGGGCCGGGGCGGCGTGGGGCCGGGTGGGGTCCGGGCCGGACCGGGGTTCGACCTCTTTTCTCTCGTAAGTGTGCTGTGGAACTTAAGGACGATAACTGAGCAAAGCAGAAAGCTTTCGGGGTAAGAGAAATCAAAAACGGGAATATAAGGCAGTTTTTGCGCTCTGGGTTGGCTAAGAATGCGGCATCGTTTTTTCCTCGAGGGGCAGTTATCGGCGCTTCCTACACAAGAAGAGTTATTTTAAAATTAGGCCTCATTTACTTAGATCTTGGCGGAATTGAACCGGTGTGTCTCCAGCAATGGGAAAACACGCTGAAGGCGGCTACGCCACCTGGGGATGGTGAGAAGCCGGGAGTAGGCCAAAATGGAGGGTATTTCCGCCCTGCCCAGGCGCCGGTTGCTTCGGCCACGTGAAAGTGCAGCAGGGGGTAATTTGGCACGAAACCTTTGTTGGAGATCGGGAGATCTCTTGCATATAGAGCAGGCATAAATTGCTCTGCTTTGGGGTTAGATAGAGTCTAAAAGTCTGCTGGTGTTAGAAACTGGACTGAATGAAATGTTCCAGATCCTTGAGACATTCTTAATTGCTTAATCAGCTAGAGACCCTGAAGGAAGGCAGAAGCTTATCACTGACTCTTCTCCGGCTCCTCGTGTAATGTGTTGCTGATAAAGGGAGGGAGTGGCTCTGGAAGGGGTGTACATGTGATGGGGTCTGTGGTTCAGGAAGGAAAATTAAGTTTGAAGCCAGAGAAGTGGTAGAGCTCCGAACATGGGTCTCTGCGTTCACATGACATACACTTGGTAAGAGCTAGGACTTCTGAAAAGAAGCCAAGGATTAGATTAGTATTTGAGCCGTTAAAGCTTGCCTGAGGATGTAGAGCTAGTCAATGCCAGAGGAAGTTTGGGCTTTTGACTACCCTACCTAGCTTCACTGCCTCTGAACCTGTTTGCTTTTATACTCACACTAGAAAGCTACCTTTGAGATCAGAACAGAATCAGATTCTGTGCAGGTTCTACAGGTTGCGTCCAGATTACTGGTTATTTTAACTGGGTGATCAGTGTTGGTTCAGATTGTAGCTCATTCTCTGACCGTGGAACATGTAATCTGGACATAAAGATGCCTGTCCTTGAAGCAGCTGAAATGTGAGGGGTTGGTTTATTTTGTATCTTACCTGCCCACTGAAATCCTGAGTCAGTCATTTGCTTTCTTGGCCGTCTCTAAAGTGAGCCTTAAGTTCTAGTTTTGGGTCTGATATCTGGTTAGCAGGCATTGTGGGAGGTAAGTGAACTAATGGAGAAGAGTAATTGGTTGAGGTGGGCAGTCAGAGTTGTGGGTGTCTTTGAGCCCTTCTGAGCTCTTCAACCTGTCTCCAACAGGTCCTGGTGCTCGATGGCCGAGGCCATCTCCTGGGTCGCCTGGCGGCCATTGTGGCCAAGCAGGTGCTTCTGGGTAAGTCTGCTTGCTGCCCACAGCTCCTACCAGACATGAGCTCGGAGGTCAGTGATGAGCAAAAATCACCATCTTTCGTTTGAGTCTCACGACCATGAGATCAACCCCATGCACCGCTCTGAGACCTGCCAGCATCCTCCCCTCCTGGGTCGGGGGCTCTGAATTCAAAACATGTTTTGTTGAAGTAACAAATTGAACTTGAGCATGAGACCAGCTCCACCAGTTAGCACTCTGTGACTTGGGGAGGGAGATTCTGGTGTCTCCTGTAGTGTTTGTGCACAGGGGCCAGTTTCAGGCAGGGAAGGGGATCTCCTTTCTGGGCAGTAACTGGGCACCTGGCTTCCTGACCTTTGCCCTCCTTGATTGTTCCATTTTCCATTCCCTCTAGGCCGGAAGGTTGTGGTCGTGCGCTGTGAGGGCATCAACATTTCTGGCAACTTCTACAGAAATAAGTGTGAGTTAGGGCCTGGGAGGAGGTCTGGGGAGGCTGGACCTGCGTGGGGCTCAGGCGTCACAGACTTGGAAAGCAGACCCCCTAGTGGTGGGAGAGGCAAGTCCGAGTTCTTTAGCAGGCTCTCAGAAGTGTGGGGTCGTGGCGATGGAAGGAGTTTCGGTCTGGCTGGGGACTCAGGCCTTACACGCTCTCCCTTCTTCCCAGTGAAGTACCTGGCCTTCCTCCGCAAGCGGATGAACACCAACCCGTCCCGGGGCCCCTACCACTTCCGAGCCCCCAGCCGCATCTTCTGGCGGACAGTGCGAGGTGAGCTGGGCCCGGGGACCGCAAGTGCTGAAGGGGCAGGTAGCCAGTGATGAAGACTTCTCCCACTCGTGTTCGAGTTTCCCGACCGTGAGATGACTCCACATGCACTACCATCTGAGGCCACCTGTCTGCCTGCCTGGGTGGGACAGCGGCTCCCCACGTGCCCCAGTGAGCAGGCCTGCTGTCCTCTGTCCACAGGCATGCTGCCCCACAAGACCAAGCGGGGCCAGGCTGCTCTGGAGCGCCTCAAGGTGTTTGATGGGATCCCACCACCCTATGATAAGGTGAGCAAGACCCAGCTCCCTCGACAGCACCCACGTGGCTGGCGTCGGTGATGTTCTACAATTACCTACATTGTTTGATCCCTGTGAAAACACCACCGGCTGAGACGCCTGTCCCAGCCAGCATTCTTCCCTGTCTGTCCCTCACTCCAGGTCTCTAAGCCCCTCTCCTTCTCTAACAGAAAAAGCGAATGGTGGTTCCTGCTGCTCTCAAGGTTGTGCGTCTGAAGCCTACTCGGAAGGTGAGTCTCCAGATGTTGCTGAGTGTTACCCTTGGGATTCTGAGGTTTCCTAGGAGGGGTGCACTGAGGGCCCTAGGACTGGCAGATGATGGCTTTTTCTCACGATGGTCTGCGGATGCCACTGCGGGCAGTGCCGAGAACGCCAATGGCTCAGCTGATGCCAGGAGGAACAGGGAGCCCTGCCAGGGAGGGCACGGCTGTGCCAGGGAGCATGTCTTCCCTGACAAGTTGGAAGTCTCTAGGATAGGATGCTAATCCCCTCGCCTAGTCACCCTGGCCTCCTTTTCTAACAGCTTCGTTTCTTCTCCCTCCCCTCTAGTTTGCCTACCTAGGGCGCCTGGCTCATGAAGTGGGCTGGAAGTACCAAGCAGTAACGGCCACCCTGGAGGAGAAGAGAAAAGAGAAAGCCAAGATCCACTACCGGAAAAAGAAGCAGCTCATGGTGAGGGTGGGCTTGTACTGGGGGTGGGGGGGCACGTTCCCGGGAGCTGGTAACTCTTATCTCTTTGTTAGGCCCTTGGAAGGCTCTGCCCAAGGCCCACTGTGGGATGGGGAGTGGGATTGGGTCCTTGGGATGAGGACAGTCCCAGGGAGCAGCCACTGATTACTATCTGTCATTTTGGCCCCACAGAGGCTACGGAAGCAGGCCGAAAAGAACATTGAGAAGAAAATTGGCAAATTCACAGAGGTCCTCAAGACTCATGGATTTCTAGTCTGAGCCAAATAAAATTGACTGTTTATTCTTCATGCTTGGCCTGGCCTGCCCTTCCTCCATCGCCACCCTAGGATGTGGGGGCCCCCAGGGGCTGCCATGCAGGTGCCACAAGCAGACAGGGTATAGCTGAGGGGCGTTAGTCAGTGTAGGCAGGTCCAGGGGCCGCGCAGGCATCGTTGGCCTACGGCCTGTTTGTTCGTGAGACTTTTAAGACATGAACAGTTGGAACAACCAGTCCAGTTGCAATATTGGCAGAAGTGAGTTGGAAGACTTAATTGGAAGGGATTCGCATGACTTCCAGGGGGTCTGCTCATGCTTCCCCTGTGGTCGGACTCTATACTCTGCAGCTGTTAGGATGAGAATGCCCAAACAGGGCCTCTGGAAGAGAAGTTTCAGCCGAGGGGCCACAGGCATCGCCCTCGTGTCTTCCCCATATTCTGTGATCCAAAACCAATAAATAATTTTGTTCAAGAAACGTGGCGTCTTTGCAGTGAGTGTCTGCTGTAGGGGCAGGCCCAGGGGAGCAAGGCTCTCGGCTGCCGGGAACTTGGAGGATAAGGCTGGCTGTGCTGTTTCCACAGGTGGATCAGAAACTGCCTCTCATGGAAGAGTCGCCCTTGGTGTACAGATTTTCCATGCCAAGGAATGTGAGATGCCTGTGGGTTTGTGGGTATTTATGGCCTGTAGAGCCTGGTGTGCCCGTTTTACATAGAATTGTCTCCCTAATTCAGCTGCAAAGTATGGAATTGGCCACTCTTCCTAAAACCAGTCCCTCACTGGGGCGTGTGGGCTTTTCCAGTCTGGACTCTGCCGGACTGTAATGTAGAGAGTGGTGGGGTATTAGAGAAAGTGAGTTTTTTCTTTTTTAAGATTAAAACTAGACCTGTTAGATCTGCCAGGATGAGTCCCTGAAAGGGTCAGGGTACCTAGCCCGTGGTCACCTCTCAACACCCAGGTGGGCCCCCCATCCCGCCTTACTGAGGAGGTTCTGTGTGGTCTGTGGTGTCAGCACCGATGACACGCAGAGGGGTCTGGCTTGACCAAGGTATATCCATCTGTACTGGGAGCAATGCTAGATTCCCGCTGCCCTTGGAGACTGGTGGGCAGTACTTGGTGTGTGTGGGTTCACTGAGCAAGTAATAACTTCCACACTGCCGTTCTATCCTGCTTAATCTACAAAATGTCCAAGACTGGCTCAAGTTTTCTCAGGATCATTTTGCAAATGGGTGGTGTCCCTGCCCCTCCTGGGGGCTCCTGTCTCCAGCAGAGCTGCCTCCAGAAGCAACTGGAAATCCTAGAGTTTAAGTCTTATGACACTGTATGTTAAAGCAGCACAATAGGCTGCCCAAACCATTTAATTTTGGCTTAAAAATGTAAAACTTCAAACATGCACCATTGGGGCATCCGTGGTGGTCCAATGGGTAAGACTGCTCCAAATGCAGAAAGCCTGTGGGTTCCATCCCTGGTCAAGGAACTAGATCCCACCTGCTGCAGCTAAAGATTGAAACTTAAAACTCAGTAACAATGAGCCAATCAACAAAAACAGGCCCAGAATTTGAAGATGGCTTTCACCAAAGAAGATACACAAATGCTAACAAGCATGTGAAGAGTTGCTCATCATTCCCCATCAAAGAAGACAAATCAAATCTCCAGGCATAACCTGAATCATCCTGTGGGAGAAATACAGGGAATCAGAACCTCTGGGCCAACAGAAGGAATGTTCCCAAAGCACCCTCCAACAGCACTCTAGTCCCAGATCAGCTTCAACCCCTGGGCTATAGCAATCTTGGGACACTCTGGTCCTTGGGCCAGACACAGGGGAATGACTTGTTTTAACAGGCATTTCAGTGCTCACTGAAAGTGGAAGAAAGTGCAGTTGCTCAGTTGTGTCTGCTCTTTGCGACCCCATGGACTGTAGCCTACCAGGCTCCTCCCTCCATGGGATTCTCCAGGCAAGAGTACTTGAGTGGGTTGCCATTTCCTTCTCCAGGGGATCTTCCCAACACAGGGATCGAACCGGGGTCTCCTGCTTTAACCTCTGAGCCACCAGGGAAGCGGAGGGGGCAGTTCTGTACTCTTAATATTTGCATTTCTGTTGTGAAATGCTAGGAAATGTCTGAAATCTGGCAGAGACAGGGAAATACGCCCTCAAGTGATAACTAAAGTTGGCTGAAGTTTATTACTGAGCACCAAGACTGTTCACACCGCAGTTAGAAAAATTCAAGGTGGTGGTCGGTAACCAGCCTTAAAATAGTAATGAAATTGAAAAGAAATTTTAAAAAATCAGTGCATTATAGAAGGTAAAGGAGAGAGTTAAAAGACTTAAAAATCAGACAAGGAGACAAAGGCAGAGGAGGGTAAGACAGAGATGTGTGTTTGGTCACAATGCAAAAAGGATTTCCTACTGTGAGTTGTGATCAACACCTAGAAGCTAAGGACCTAAACATCCCCAAGTCGCCCTCACCACCTCAGGGTGAAGCAGTATTTCTTTTATTTGCTCTTCCCTTATCATCAAAATCTCACCAGCTGCTCTTAGCAATTTGCAAAGTATTGAGCATTTAAGACACCAGACAAGAAATCATACCTAATCTCACCACCTGGAGATGTAAACCACTAGGGCAATGTCATGTATTTCCTTCCAGGCTTTTTTCTACATTAACTTTCTTACACAGTTTAGCACATATTGTAGACAGCGACTCCAGGTTCCCCTTTTTTATTTTTTTGATAGTGGAGTGCAGTTTATTACACCGGCGGGTCCAAGGCAGAGTCTCCTCTCAGCCAAGGACCTCCCCCTTTTTAAAAACTAAATATAAATCCTTTCCAAGTTAATCAAGAACTCTAGATCTTTTTTCTTCAAAAAATAAATTATAAAACAACTACAAGGTCACTGGGAGGAAGATATAGCAGGTTTTAAAACAAAAAGTCTCTCTTCCTTAATGCTATCCCAGAGGGACTGAAACAGTGATGATTAAAAATGAACCACTCATCACTTATATGTGAACTCTAAAATAGGACACAAGTGAACTTACCTATGAAACAGAAATAGATATCATAGAACAGAGAACAAACCTGGGGTTGCCATGTGGGGGGGGAGCGAGGGATAGATTGGGAGTTTGGGATTAGTAGATGCCAACTATTATATATAGAATGGATAAACAACTGTATGGCACAGGCAACTATATTCAATATCCTGTGATAAACCATAATGGAAAATATGAAAAAGAAGGTGTGTATATATATATGTAAAATTGAATCACTTTACTATATACCTGAAACACAGCATTGCAAATAAACTATAATTCAATTTTTTTAAAAATTGGGAAAAAAAGAATATTTTGTGACCCCTGTAGAAGTTTATTAGGAGCATAAATTGTATATTCTAAATACAGTGCGTAAAAAAAATCTTTACTAGACTTGTAAGTGGGGAAAAAAAAAATCTCATGTTTTCTTCTAGTATATAGCTTCTTTTCTTCATGGCTTCATTTCTCAAACCTACCTAAATTTTATCCCTACACATCAGAAATTTACGTTGGCATAAAGTAGGAGGTAGGGATCCAACTTTATTTTCAGATGGTTTCACACTTGTCCTAACACAAAATTACTGAATAGTTTGTAGATTCCCCAGGGATTTTAACTGCACCTGTCATCATATGCTAAATTCTCAGAGTTGTATTTATTTTGGACTTCCTAGAAGGTATATTTTAAATATTTACATTAAAGAAGTTAATTTTTACTTAAATGTGACATAATAGTTGCTCAAATATTTAAATATTTATATTGAAGAAACCAACTTTTATTTTTAAAAGAAATTGCATTTAACACACCCACACAAATATAATAATGTACCAGGATTTTTTTTTTCAGGATTTCTTTTTAAATGATTAATTAAAAGGCAATTCGAAGCAGAATAAAACATACATTTAAATCATATATATTATGAACTCAGTGCAACTTTGTACACTGAACTGGAACAGTCTAGCAAAAGCCTAAATTTGAGGTCTTTGGTGACTGTGATGCCTCAGCGAGAGCGCTGGGAAAATTCAGGCCATGACGTAATTAAGGAAGGAGGCATAAAACCCGTGCCAAAGTCAGGAGTTTGAATTCTCCCAACAACGCCCAAATCAGGGTGTTACAAGACACCGGGTTGTTGCCACCACTGGCCAGAAGGGGGCGCAGTATGCAAAAAGTGCGAAGTGAACGTAAAAAGGACTCTGGTGTTCCTTCTTTAAAAGTTCAGTTAAGTTCATTCGCTCAGTCCTCTCCGACTCTTTGCGACCCCATGGGCTGCAGCATGCCAGGCCTCCCTGTCCATCACCAACTCCCATTGTTTACTCAAAACTCGTCAGTGATGCCATCCAACCTTCTCATCCTCTGTCGCCCCTTCTCCCTCCCGCCTTCAATCTTTCCCAGCATCAGGGTCTTTTCAAATGAGACAGCTCTTCACATAAGGTGGCCAAAGTATTGAAGTTTCCGCTTCTTCTACATCAGTGCTTCAAATGAACACTCAGGACTGATCTCCTTTAGGATGGACTGGTTGGATCTCCTTGCAGTCCTAGGAACTCTCAAGAGTCTTCTCCAACACCACAGTTCAAAAGCATCAATTCTTCGGCGCTTAGCTTTCTTTATAGTCCAACTCCATACATGACTGGAAAAACCATAGCTTTGAGAAGACGAACTTTTGTCGGCAAACTAATGTCTCTGCTTTTTACTAAGATGTCTAGGTTGGTCATAACTTTTCTTCCAAGGATCAAGCGTCTTTTAATTTCTTTAAAGGTAGGTGATTAAGAAGGCTGGAGACAGACTGCTCAGGTTAAATTCCCAAATTCCCAACTATGCCTCAGTTTCCGCATCTGCAAAATGGGAATAATAGAACCATCCTTAGTGTGTTAGCACAATTCTGCGTACATAGTAATTGCTATTAGATTTTTGCTTTCCAAAAATTTGTAAAATAATAAATTGATATTCAGATTTGGACCTGCACTGACCAACGCAATCGATAACTAGCTCCATATGGCTATTTAAATCGAATAAAGTTAAAATTAAAAATTGAGGTCCACAGTCACACGCACCCCACTTACAGTGCCGGTGGCTACTGTGTTGGACAGCGCAGACAGAAAACATTTGCATCATACTGGGGAGTACTATTGGACAGCGCTGTTCAACAATTAGCAGAAGGCCTTTTATTTTTTTAATTGAATTAAAATTTTCAACGAAACCACTCTCTGGGGAAAACACGGCCCACAGAAGAAAACGACTCTCATTAAACTTCGGGAACCTCATGGGTAGTGTCCGTCCCTCACAAAGATGGCGGCTTCGCAGCGCGTGCATGTTCCTGACACTTTCTGGTCTCCCGCCCCGCAAAAAGATGGCCGCCGCCACAACACGTTCCCACCCTGCACAGACACAGACACGAGGTCCCAAACCCCACGCGGTCTCACTCATCTCAGAAACATGGCCGCCTTCCGATAACTCTCGCGATAACGTAGGCTGGTTACGATTGGCCACGCCTTCCCAACGTGACCTAGCATGCCGGCGCTCAATGATGGCGTAGGACTCTCGCGAGACAGTGGCCGCTTCCCGCCCCTCTGCCTTGAACATCATGGCAGCTTTCGTACTGTCTGCGAATCGCGTGCTTAGGTAGGACTGTTCGCCAATCAGAGTCTCGCCAAGGCACCGCCCCCAGACCGTGTTTGCCCCGCCCCTTATCGTCACTTCCTCTCTAACCCTTGTGCAGTCGATAAGGAAACCCGGACGCCCCCGCGGCCTTCCTTTTTTTCAGGCAGCCGGGAAGATGGCGGACATTCAGGTATGGGGTACAAGCCGATGCGGGGTTTGGGCTTCACGGGCGCGTCCTGGAGAGCGGGACTCCGCCCTCCAGTTTGGGGGTTAATTTCCCAGGGATTAATTCAGGCAGAGGGCCGTTGTCTTGGCGTTAATCTCGATTAGCGCCTCCTAAATGTTGGAGGCTCCGTATTTGGGGTATAATTTAAGGTTCAAGGATTTTGGAAGTTACCTTTTTAAAAATCAAGATTTACAGAGTACTTTTTTTTTTTTGGAGGCCTTAGGCTGTAGGGTTAATCCTTTGAGAACTGACTTTTAAGGGCCACTCCAGGGAACCCGTCAGTTTGGTATTTAATTTTGGAGCCGCATATGTTATTTAAGGAATGCATCCTGGTTGGATGTCTTTGTGTCTTGAGTAATTTTTGTTGAATAGTTTTGGTGTTTGAGGCATGGTTTTGTATTGCTGAGGCTTTAAGGGCTGAATGCTCCAGGTGGTGGGAGGTGTTTTAGACCAGGCTGATGTCACCCTGCGTTCGGAGTTGAGTCTGAATTAGAGGTGTATTTGGGTTAGTGCCTTGGAAGATAATTCTGGGGCACTTGGCGTTGGTGGCCAGCGTTCAGGGAGTTAAATACCCGAGAAGATGGTATTGGGATTTTGTGAAGCTTTCCAGGCGAGGTTGATGCCTGCTCGGATCTTACCAGTTTCTTCCTCATCCCCGTAGACAGAACGTGCGTACCAAAAGCAACCAACCATCTTTCAAAATAAGAAGAGGGTCCTGCTTGGAGAAACTGGCAAAGAAAAGCTCCCTCGATACTACAAGAACATTGGTCTGGGCTTTAAGACTCCAAAGGAGGTAAGGGCACCCTCAGAAGAGAGGAGGAGACCCCTGTGTCCCCGCACATGTGCCCCAACTGAGTTAACCTATCCACATCGCAGCGGCTGCTGCTGGGAACTGTAGTTTGTGTGTTTAGAGAGGCCACGCCCCTTGTTCTTTTCAGGAACTGTCTTCAGGGCTCCCTACCTCTCCTTAAAACCGACTCAATGTACGTGGGTTTGGTGATGGACAGGGAGGCTTGGCTTGCTGTGGTTCATGGGGTCGCAAAGAGTCGGACATGACTGAGCAACTGAACTTAACCCTCCTTATCCCTTCAGGCCATCGAGGGCACCTACATTGACAAGAAATGCCCTTTTACGGGTAACGTCTCCATTCGAGGGCGAATCCTGTCTGGTGAGTGAGGACCTCCAGGGGCTTGGGTTCAGATTCCTGGGTCTGAGGGAAGAAGGGCTGGGGACACTGAGGCTCCAGGATCCTGGGTTGGGGAAGGGGTTGGCAGACTCCTGGTGACCCCGGGGCGGGGCGGGGGGGGGGGACACTTTTGGCACATGATGTCTATTTCACGATGGTCTTCAGACGCCCACCCTGGGCATTGCTGAGAAGGCCACTTGGCACAGCTGATGCTGGAAGCAGGGCTTCCTGGGAACCCTAGTCAGCGGCCCCCTGCTTCCCAGACGCCCTGGGCTGCCCATGGCTCCCTTCTCTGTGGGGCCTGACCAGGAACTGCCCCCCCACACCCCTCCCCCAGGCGTGGTGACCAAAATGAAGATGCAGAGGACCATCGTCATCCGCCGAGACTACCTTCACTACATCCGAAAGTACAACCGCTTCGAGAAGCGCCACAAGAACATGTCCGTGCACCTCTCTCCCTGCTTCAGGTGAGCCGGGTGGGCTGCACAGGAGTGAGTGACCAGACCTGGCTGCCATGTGGAGGTCATCAGCTGTGGGGCGGGTCGTAAAGGGGTCCTGTACCACCCTCTGTGAGCCTCCAGTGTCCTGCAAAATGGACATGACAGATGGAGGTCTTCTGTCCCTGGAAGGGTTGGACCATCCTCTGTGTGGCCTGGAGCCTTACACATAGTTGTGCTCAGTAATTACCTGGGTGCAGGTGAAACTGGAAATAGGAGCTTGGTTTGGAGGAGGCAAAGTTGAGAGGCTCTGCCTAGAGACAGGAAGATGCCTTCAGGGCCTGCTGAGAGCAGAGCCTCCCCTAACCCAGCCCTGCTCCCCTCCACAGGGACGTCCAGATCGGCGACATCGTCACCGTGGGCGAGTGCCGGCCCCTGAGCAAGACCGTGCGCTTCAACGTCCTCAAGGTCACCAAGGCTGCCGGCACCAAGAAGCAGTTCCAGAAGTTCTGAGCCTGGACCTCTGCCCGCTGTCCCAAACACAATAAAGATATTTTCCCTGTCACCGGCAGGCTCTGGCTGTCTGTGCCCCTACAAGAGGGAGGGGTCGTCCCCAGGAATTAAGTGGGGTTGTGGAAGGTGGGATTCGTCTTCATTTTCTGGGGGCATAAAGATGGGGACCACATCCTGCCTCCTGCCCCCACGTCTGGGTGAAGACAACCTGTATCAAGGTGCCGCCCTCCTCTGGTGTTGTGGTCTTTGTTACCTTTTGGTGTTGCGCACATCAGGGCTTTCTACCTGGTGTTGAGCTCCCCCCGCAAGTCTCTGGGGAGGAAGTGAGTGAGGGTGGAGGTTCCTGGGTTCTCTAGACTTTGAGCCTTTTCTGGTCTCTGAGGGGAGGGGGAGGAAGAAATATCCGCTCTCTTAGCCTTGCTGGGTGTCAGCGTCGGTGGGTTGGGTGGGCTTGGGTTCAAAGCTGCCTGTTTGGGAGTTGAAGGTCTTGACCTCAACCTGGGATTGTCTTCTGATGGGAAAGCAAGGCACCCACTTTCCCCCTGCATGTCCTGCCATCCCCTCCTAAGTGAGCACCATGCCTGTTTGCAGATGAGCGCACTTATTTGAGGGGGCAAGTCCTCTATCTGGGGTCCCAGGAAGTAGCTGAGCTGCAGGCATCCTATGATGGTGACTTCCTTTGCCTGAAAATCCTAGTAAGGAAAATGGCCTTGAGGGCAAGTCGCATAGCAAGGCCAGCCAGCAGTGAGGGGGTCACAGGCGGCTGCATGGATAGGACGTCCCTCAAGGTGGGGCTGAATCAGGACAGACCAGATGGAGTGGCTTTGGGTGAGGAGAGAAACGAGATGCGGGAAAAATGAGGGCAAGGCAAATGAAGGGGAAGAGATTTCTGGCAGAGTCAGACTGGGCTACCTTGGGTGTCGGGGTGAAAACTCATGAGATGGGGAGAGCTTAACAGTTGGTATTAGCAGGGAAGGTTTTCTGCTAGAGACAAATGGGGAAAGGAAGAGGGACCTTGAGTGCCAGACACAGAGATAAGAGATTTGAGACACCCCTGAGCCCACCGTCTGGACACCAGTCAGAGATGCAGAACCATGTACAGAGAACCATGGAGCAGGGGAGGCAGGAGGGTGGCAGGTGCAAAGGCCAAGGAGAGGGAGACAGCGGAGACCCTCACCTGAGCCACAGCTGGCCAGAGATGGAGGCTCAGGGTTAGGGGTGGCGCTGGAGTTACCCCGCTAACTTCACCCCGGAGGCCTGGTGCTGCTGGGATTCCCCAGGTCCCTGCCTCCCCGTACCTGTACCAGGGATGAGACACACACTGGTACAAGGGTTGGGAGACAGGGCCAAGAGGAGAGAGGAGCTGCCGCCGCCGCCGCCGCTGCTGCCTCCGGGGACTTGGCGTCTGGACCGGCCCGGGGGCTCCTTTTTACCCAGGCCCAGTGAGGGCGGGGGTTCCTGCCAGAGGAAGTGGGGCCGCATCAAAGAGGGCAGGAAGGGGCAGGGACGGGTCAGAAGGGGGCACGCCCCGAGGTTCAGCCTGCGAGCCCGCCCCACCTGGTGCTGGAGGGTGGGAGACCCCGCAGAGGGGCACCGGGACCCAGAGGGCAGGAGACAGAGATGCGGGACAGGGAAAGGCAGATCCGGAGAGACAGGACGGGGAACAGAGACCCCGAGGGGGGACCTGAGGCCGCTCCAGGAGCCCCCACCCGCAGGTGTTTCCGTTTGGGGTGGGGCCACCGTGTTTACAACAACAACAGGCCCGCTCCCCTGTTTCCTCCCAGCAGTGGGTTGCTGGGCGTCTCCTTGGCACCCCATTGTCAGGCTGCCTAGTGTCGGGTGCAGCCCTGACCTGGTGGGGACCCCCTGATGGTCAGCGCACAAAACCCAAGGAGAAAGCCCCCAGGGCCGTGTCAATTCTCTGTTTCGATGACCCGGACGAGGACATTACCTGCAGTTCTCTTGTTTGTTTTGGCTGCTCTGGGTCTTCCTTGTGGCGCACAGGCTCCACAGCCCGTTGCAGCGTGCAGCCTTTCTCTAACTGCGATGCAAGGGCCATAGAGTGGGTGGGCTCGGTAGTTGCCTCAGTAGCAGCATGTGGGATCTTAGTTCACCGTCCAGGGCTCAAAACCGCGTCCCCTGCATTGGAAGGCAGATACTTAACCACTGGACTGAGGCAGGAGGTAGAGGGGCTCCAGGTTAGACATTAGAGCTGGCCTCCTGTTTGCATTTCATGGAGCACAAAGATGTGGGCTTCAGGCTGGACCCTTGGCAACTGTTAGCATTTCCTGAGACGAGATAAATGAGTTCCAGTTGAGGAATTTACAATCAGCCTCCCGTTTGCTCTGCAAAATGGAAGTAACCACAGAAACAGGGTAAATAGCCAGTGTCTGTCTCTTGTAAACACTTTAAGGTAATAGTCAGGGCAGGGACAAAGAGGGGCAAAACCCTGTTTGAATGAAGGATTACGGGATCTTCACTCCCCCTCTTTTGGGACAAGGGAGCCCCTACACATGTGCAAAAAGGCTCCTTGGAGACCAAATGTCAGGGGATAACGCCAGGCCAAAATGATTCTTTCTCCTCCCAGAAGCCTTCACTTTGAGATCCATCTTGATTGAGCAGTGCGTGCACACCCAGGGTAAGGGTCCCAGCGTAGGGCAGGTGTGGAAAAAGACCAGATGATGGGCTAAAGGTAAACCAGACCTGGAAGAACTGACCTGTATAAACGACTTAACCGCCTCCTCCTCACTGCGGGGGACGCCACACCCTTTCTGTCTGGGTGTGCGTCTCTGCCTTGCTTCTATCTTAACAGAGCAAAACCATTTCTCTGTGCTCTCCCCACACTTGTTGTTGAGCTCTGTCTCTAACAATAAACTTTGTACCTGGCTTCACAGTTTCTGCCTCCGTGATAAAGGCATTTTTCACCGGGGGCAAAGAGCCAGGGAAAAATAGCTTCTAGCCTCTAGCCCTTACTGGTCTGGTGGCTAGGATTCCAGGCTACCCCGGTTCAATTCTTGGGCAGGGAATTAAATCTCGCTTCAAGCCACTGCTCACTGCTGCCTCACCCAGATCAGGACCACCAGGAGGGTCCCCACCTGCCTTTCTTAGAGCCCTGTGACAGCTAGAGACACGACTCCTGGGCATAGATCACAGCCTCAGAGCTTGCCCTCTGCCTGCCTGCTCCTCCCACCCTCCCTGCACCCCAGACTCGCTC
Source organism: Muntiacus reevesi (assembly GCF_963930625.1). Classification (NCBI taxonomy): domain Eukaryota; kingdom Metazoa; phylum Chordata; class Mammalia; order Artiodactyla; family Cervidae; genus Muntiacus; species Muntiacus reevesi. The sequence continues at coordinate 267,990,621 of NC_089250.1, forward strand.
CCTCCTCTGAGCTTTTGCACTGGCTGTGCCCTCTGCCCGGAGCCTCTAACCCCAGGCTTCCAGCTGCTGCTTCCCTCACCCCTTCACCTCTAGTTCTCACCAACCTCTTTCCATTTGGCAGAACCTCCAGCCCTCCCAGTCCTCCCTCCCTGCCTGAATGTCCCACATAGACAGGAAAGCCCGCTCATGGCATATTTGTATATTTGTTGCACAGATCCTGTATGACCTGGCACACTTATTTGTTAACCTGTTAACTTCTGGAATACAAACTCCAAGAAGGGGGGGAAATCTCTGCAACCCCAGCACCTAGGACAAACTGTGAGTGCGCCGCACACGTTTAGCCGAGTGTATGAATCCTTTTAAGGGTAAATCCCAAATAAATTAATTTTAAAAAGTTAAATCCCCACATTCTCACAGGCTAGGCTTGACCCCTAGCGTTACCCCGAAATCATCTCTTGGTGGGTGTCAAGCCGAAAGACCCAACTGAGCCAAAGGTCAGGAGAAGGAAGGTTTGTTAGAACTCGCCACAAGTAAGGGGAACACCAGAGACCTTCCCCAAAGGACTGTCTCGCCAGCAGCAAAATTGGGGAAGTTTTAAGCTAAGGGAACAAGCAACAAGCACATTCATGGCAGGGTGGAGCAGAGGAGAAATCAGCACAGAATTGGGGCAAAGGTCGCCCGAACCCTAACTGTAGTTATTGAAGTCTGGAGGGGCAATATCATTCTATCCTTCACCTGGGTGGTGCTTTAGTTACTGCAGAACTCAAAGATTGTATCAGGTGGTTCTGTATATCCTTTGAGGAGGAATTAGGACTCTGTTTTATTGTTTCTTGACAGTTTTTCCTTTTTTCTGTATGCCCTCTGTTCCAGTAAAGAATCTGTCTCCAGGAGACCAAGGTTTGATTCCTGGGTTGGGAAGATCCCCTGGAAAAGTGAATGGCTACCCACTCCAGTATTCTTGCCTGGAGAATTCCAGGGACAGAGGAGCTTGTCACAAAGAGTCAGACACGACTGAGCGTCTCACACTTTCACACTTTACTTCCCTGAAGATCACGGATCACTGAGACCTATTCAAGGGCAAGCCCTGGGGCCAGGCTTAGATCACAAGATGGCTTAGGCCAAAATGGCTTGTCTTGCATCAAGAAAGTCATTCCTGGTTCTTTTTCTTCAGGAACCCCCTAACCTATCCACTTACACTAGGTCCCAAGGCACAGAGTAACCAGAAGCAGTGAACATGCACAGAAACCTCCCAATGTTAGCATGAAGACTGCAGGCTCTGTTGCAGAGCCTAGCCCTACTCTCATTAGCTGTGTGGCCTTGGGCATGATTCTCCAGGAACCACAGGGCTTCAGTTTCCTAATCTGTAAAATCTTGCCTCCCTGCCCCTTCGGGAACATGAAATAGACTCACCTGTGTTACTGGGGGTAGAACTAGTTCTAGTAAGTGATACTTCTCAAGGAAGTGATTGTGTCACATTCCTGAGCCTATTGTTAGTGCAAAGTCTAGTGAGACCTTGGCGAAGCTGTTGCTGAGTCGCCTTGGCTGGCCCGAGGACAAGAGTCTTTGGCAGGGGACTTCCCTGGTGGTCCAGTGGCTAAGACTCTGCGATTCCAATGCAGGGGGCCCAGGTTTGATCCCTGGTCAGGGAACTAGATCCCACATGCCACAACTAAAGATCCTGCGTGCCGCAACTAAGATCTGGTGCAGTCAAACAAATTTAAAAAATAAAAAGTCTTTGGCAGAAGGCCCTAGAAGTATCAATGGTTATGGAATCCTGAATCTACTACAGCAAATCCTGTTGGTTTGTCATGGGATCTTGAGACTATTTTAGCATGCTTCTGGAATATTCTGTCGCATGCCTCTTATAGGTGTCCCCAGTGGTCATTTCCCAGGGAAATTAGCTCCAAGCATGTTTCAAAGCAGGGTCCCAGGTTATGATGACAGCAGGCATCAGGCCTGTTACATGAAAAAAGGGCAGATATTGGTTGTATCATAATGTTTCGCGCCTCGCATCTATCAGAACAGGCCACAGGAATATTCTATTATAGCCAGACTGGTGAGCATCGTTGCAGCCCCTTGTGGTATTATAGCACGACCTATAATAGATTATAGTGGGAACTCAGGGTCTTGTAACAGGCTTTTTTTTTTTTTTTTTAATTTTCCCTGTGGTCACAGCACATGGTATGTGGGATCTTAGTTCCCCCACCAGGGATGAAGCTTGCGCCCCTTGCTTTGGAAGCGCGGCGTCTTAACCACTGGACCACCAGGTTCGTCCGTTGTAACTGGTGGTTCCAATACCTGGGTTATATGAGAGCCAGCACGTGCGTATTATGTGTGGAGCAGGCACCTGGATTCATTTAACTAACCCTAGGGCTGCAAGTGGAATCTAGGAACATGGAATTGGAGCGGCTTCAGATGTGTGAGCCGCCTTGCTGCCGTATGTTAGCACTTCCCTGAGTTTTCCATGATTGGAAAGCCCTGGAGTTTCACATTATAGTAGGTCCCAGCTCTGTGGCATTTAACAGAGACCCACGGATTGTTCCAGGGGTGCGTATAGATTCTGCTAGAACATTCTAGAAAAGCTTTAGGGACCTATTAAACCAGCCCTGAGTCTTTCACTATTGGCTTCCTTCTTTCTGCTGATGCTTCCTGTGCTGGCCCCTGGGGATGCAAGAGTGAGCAAGACAGAGCCAGGCCCTGCCTACCATCTAGTGCAACCGTGGGGACATTCACTGCCTCCTGAGTGGGGGGAGGCAGTGTGGGCAACAGGTTACTACTACGCTCTGCTGTGTGCCCCGTGCCAAACCTTGGATTCATTGCAGCCTCTCTACCGAAGGAGGTACAATTATTATCCCACTTCCCAGATAAACTGAGGCTCAGAGAAGCCCTCCAGAAAGAGTTTGGTTTCGAACTCTGGTGTGATTGCATCCTTGGGTCAGGAGGGGGCGCTACAGTGCCGGGGAGAGGAGGGGCAGATGCTACGGTGGTGGTGATTCAGGAAGACAGCTCAGAACAGCCAGGGGTTAGGTCCCCAGACACCAAGGGCGGCATCATGAGTGAGCTCCCTGTGCTGTTGTTCCAAAGGGACCTTGGTTCGTTTTGAAGTTGGAACTAAGAGCCCATATTTTCATTTACCAATGGGCTCTGCACATTTCATAACTGTCCTGCTGCTTTCTATTACTTTCTCATGGGCCCCTGGGGATGCGATAGTAGGACCGCACGGAATCTAAAAGGTATAGTCCAAGGGACGTCCCTGCTGGTCCAGTGGTTAGGACTAGGTGCTTTCAGTGCTGGGGCCCAGGGTTCAATCACTGATCAGGGAAACTAAGATCCTGCAAGCTGCATGGCACACCCTGCAAACCCCACCCCCACCCCCCAAAAACCACGCACGGGCAGGGATCACTAGAGTATAGGACCCTGGGGATAAGATATGAGACAGCCAGCAGATGCTGTAAATGGTCCCTGAAGACACAGCAGTTTCCAGGACGCTTAGCAGCGATTCCCAGTGGGCATTAAGGGACCTCGAGTGCTTTTTCTTTTGTAGCAGGAAGGAGGAACATTATGAGGAATGTTCAGGTCGGACCTCTGAGAGGCCTCGTGGCTAAACCCCAAGGTCATTCTGACGGGAGGAAAGGAAGATCCGAACGGGGACACAAAAGCGGAGTCAAGGGAGGGCACCCTCCATGCCCGTGACCACGCTAGGCTGGATAGTGTTCCCCCAAAGCTGCCTATGTCCTAGAGCTCCAAAACCTGTGACTACATGACCTTGTTTAATAAAGGGAACTTCGAAGATGTGATTAGATTCAGGCTCTTGTGATGGGGAGATGATCTTGGATTATCCAGGTGGGACCAGTGTCATCACAAGGGTCCTTAGCAGAGGGAGGGTCAGCAAGTTCCTGAGAAATGAGGAAAGTTTCTTGCCTGGTCTGCCAGCAGTGTAGGAGACAGCAACAGGAGCCATGGGTTCGACCCCTGGGTCGGGAAGATCCCCTGGAGGAGGAAATGGCAACCCACTCCAGGGTTCTTGACTGGGAAAAGCCCATGGACAGAGGAGGTTGGTGGGCTACAGTGCATGAGGTCGCAAAGAGTCAGACACATCTAAGAGCACACACGTACACAGTTAAACACATGTGTCAACTGCGCGGGGCCACAGTGCCCAGATGTTTGGTCCAACATTATTCTGGATGTTTCTGTGTGGGCATTTGGGAGTGAAATTACACTGAAATCAGTGGACTCTGAGTGGAGCCAACCATCCCCACCATAATGTGGGCGGGCCTCGTCCAATCAGCTGAAGGTGGAAAACTGACCTCTCCTCAAGCAAAGGGGAGCCCTGCCAGCAGATTGCCTTTAGATTTCATCTGCAAGATGAGCTCTTCTGGGTTTTCCAGATAGCCTGCCTTTGAATTTGAACTGTAACTGTTTCTGGCCACCTCTATCACATTTTGAACTTGCCAAGTTTCCATGATCACGTGCGCCAATTCCTTATACTAAGTTTCTTTCTCTATATATATATACATCCTGTTGATTCTGTTTCTCCAAGAAACCCTGACTAATATATCATATGACCTAGCAAGTCCTCTGTATATACCCAAAAGAAATGAATACAGATATGCAGGGAAAAATTTTTTAAAAAAACAACAACCTTGCAACCAAATGTTTACAGCGGCATTATTCACAATAGCCAAAAAAGTGAAAAACAACCCAAATGTCCATCAACTGCTGAAGGGACGAACAAGTGTGGCCAATCCATACCATAGAATATTATCCAGCCGTGATGAGGAATGAAATCCTGCCACATGCTACCATGTGGATAAATCTTGAAAACAGCATGCTGGGAAATTCCCCGGCAGATCAGTGGTTAAGACTCTGCCTTTCCATTGTGATCTTCTGCAAGTCCTGAGGGGAGGCCAAAAAAAAAGAAAAACTCCACAGTACACTAAATGAAAGAAGCCAGGTATAAAATGCCAGATTAATTTGAAATGTCCAGAATAGGCAAATCCATGGAGACAGTAAATTCGTGGTTGCCGGGGGCAGGGGGGAGAAGGGACCACTTAATGTGTCTGGGATCTCCTTTGGGATGATGAAAAGGTTCTGGAACTAGATCATGGTGATGGTCACACAACATTGTGAGTGCACCAAATGTCACTAATAGTAACTTCTTTGTCTTGTGCACTTTACCACAATAAAACAAGCGAATGGAAGCGTTAGAGCAGGAATGTGGGCTGGAAGTGGGAGGCTGGATGATGCCCCAAGTATGGTGTAGAATATTTGGGTCTGTGCAGTTACTGAGGTCATACCAGAAGATATTAAGGAACTGCAGGGGCTCTTTAAGAGGCCCCGTGAGGGAGGAAGGAAGAAATGTGGAAGCTGGAGGATTTTTATCACCGCAGGCGTTAGTGACTTTGTTGGGGTGGGGGGCGGACAAGGAGGTAAGGAGGGGACCCACACAGACGTCCCAATTTGGCACTCGGATAATACTGATTCCCAACTTTGTCATGAATTTGCTGAATGGCTGACATTCTCAAGAAAATCAGGAAGCAACAGCACAAGAGAGAAACAACAACAAAAAAAAAAGACAAAAGTTTCTGGAGAGAGGCAGAGACGGACACTCAGCCAGCCCGGGCCCCGGGCCCGGGGTGTGCCCTAGAGCTGTAGGGCGGGGTTGGATATTCCTGGAGTCGAGGAGCCGTCGTCTCTGGACAGGATGTGAGAGAGGAACTGGGGTCTCCAGTCACGGGAGCCAGCTGGGGCCGCAGAGGGAAGGGATCGCGGCTGCCAGTGAGTCCAGAGCTGGGGCCCCCAAACCGAGGGAGGAGAGGGCCGGGCGCAGGACCTCCGGGTCTCAGGGACGAGGGAGCCGGCGATCTGGACTTTGGGGTCCGAGGGAGGAGGGGACGGGTCTCTCGGGTCAGAGGCAGGAGGAGGCGGGGGAGGAGGAGGAGGAGGCGGGGCCGAAGTCTGAGCCAGGAATCTCAGCCTATCCAAGCTCTGTAACTAATTAACCAGCGCGGATCAAATTAGTGGGTGAAAGTTCATCGAGGAGGAGGGCCTTGTTGTCATCCTCCCCCTCGGGATCGAGCTCCTCCACCTGCAGCCACCGGCGCGCGGGGTGGCCGGGCCGAGCCGAGCCGCGCCGGGCCGGGCCGGGCCAGAGCTGCGGGAGGGACGGCGGGTGGGAGGGGCGGGCCGGGGGTCCGGAGGAGTCACGCGCCCCCTCCCGCCCCAGTTCTCCCACTCAGGATGCGGCTTCCCCGGCCTCAGCCCTGGGGGCTCGGTCTGCTGCTCGTCCTCCTGCCTGGGGCGCTGAGAGCAGGTGAGGGGCTGCCGGGGGCTTCCAGGGGCTGCCGGGCACGAGGGAGGTGCCAGCCTCCGGGAAATGAGCGAAATCCGAGGTCCCCCGCTCGAGCCGGGGGACTTCCTTCTCGGCCGCATTTCGTCTGGTTTCCCATGATCTTTTCTCCCTCTGGCGGTCTGTCTGGAAAACACCTGTCCCCTTCTTCCTGGGACTCTAGTCCCCTCTCTGGGCCTGGCCTTCCCCCCTCCACCCCCAACCCCGCCAGGGTCTGGCCCCTCTGTCTGGGGTGGGGGTGTTTTCTTTCCCGGGGTGTCTGTGCCATCTAGGTCCCCTGCCACGACTGCTCTCTTCGCCGGCAGAGAACTATCGCTCGCTGCAGTACCACTTCACCGCCGTGTCGGCCCCCGCCGCGGGGACCCCTGCTTTCTGGGTTTCGGGCTGGCTGGGGCCCCAGCAGTACCTGAGCTACAATAACCTGCGAGGGCAGGCTGAGCCCTGCGGCGCGTGGGTCTGGGAAAGCCAGGTGTCCTGGTACTGGGAGAAAGAGACCACCGACCTGCGAAACCAGCAGACGCTCTTCCTCCAAGCGCTCCAAGCTCTAGGCGAAGGTGAGACGGGGGCTTCCTGGGCTGGGAGCCTGGATCCCGGGTCTGAGGGAGGAGCGGATGGCCGGACCCTGCTCCTGGGTCCGGCTCATCCTTGTGTGGGCACCCCAGGCCCCTTCACCATGCAGGGCCTGTTGGGCTGCGAGTTGGGCCCTGACAATGTATCGGTGCCGGTGGCCAAGTTTGCCCTGAACGGCGAGGAGTTCATGATGTTTGACCCCAAGCTGGGCATCTGGGATGGTGACTGGCCTGAGTCCCGGACCGTCAGTATCAAGTGGACACAGCAGCCCGAGGCGGTCAACAAGGAGAAGACCTTCCTCCTCTACTCCTGCCCGCATCGGCTGCTGGGGCATCTGGAGAGGGGCCGAGGCAACCTGGAGTGGAAGGGTGAGCGACCCCCTGATCAGCGCAGGCCCCCTCCATTCCCACGGTCCCATCCTCTTCCCCAGCCTCTCCCCGTCGGCCTCCCTGCCTCCAGTCCACCCTGCTCTCCCACAATCACATCTCTGAGGGTCGTCCTCCACCCCCAGCGGTCCCCAGCCCCTCTCCTGCACACAGCCCTCCCGTGGCTCTCAGAGCCGTCGGGGCATGGCTCAGGCCCCTCGGCCGGGCATTATGATCCCACGTGGCATGGCCTCTGCCCCTCGCCTGTCTCCACCTGCCCCACTCGGCCAGATGCAGTCACCCAGGGCCCCTTGAGCTCTCCCCAGCCCTCCCATTTCTCCACCATTGCCAGTTTCACTAGTGCCAGAGGCCACTGGTGTCAGGTTCCACTCTGGCCCTGAGGTTTTTTCTCGGCTCCTTCAGACGCCCACAGGACCTTATGTGACCTCCATTCCATACAGCACGTGTCACTCTGAGCTATAATTACAGGCATGTCTAGGGAATTCAAGGGTTGTAGTTTAGAGCTCTTTTGTCCTCAGCCTCTCCAACATTGAGTTTCCAGCTTCTATCTCAGCCCCCAGTTCAGACTCTCCTCCACCCAGGAGTCAGATGAACTGTTTAAAGACATAAATGAACTCCCATCCCACCCATGCTTAAAATCAGACCACAGATTCCTGCTAATCCTGGATGAAAATCCAAACTCTACTCTGAGGCCTGCAAGCCCTGCATGGTCTGGCTGCTTTCCACCGCTGTAATTTCACAATGCCCCCAGTGACACTGGACTTCTCCCTTTCCTCCAATATGTCAGGTTCTTTCCTCCCTCAGGGCCTTTGCACCAGCTGTTCCCTCTGCCTTTTTTTTTTTTTTTTTTGATTAATTAATTAATGTACTTTGGCTGTGTCACATCTTCCTTGAGGCAGCACTGCACGCTTCTCTCTAGCTGTGGTGCCCAGACTCAGTTGCCTTGCAGCATGTGGGATCTTAGTTCCCCGAGCAGGGATCGAACCCCTGTCCCCTGCATTTCAAGGTGGATTCTTACTCTCTGGACCACCAGAGTAGTCCCCAGTGTTCCCTTTGCTTTTGATTCTCTTCCCTGGGCTCCAGCCAGGACTGGGTCCTTCTCGTGCTAGAAGTTTGAATGTCCGCTCTTCAGTAGGGCCCTCCCTAGCTAAAGGGTGTCCCCCCAATCGCACCCCCATTATTGTCTCCCATGCCACTGTTTTTTTGTCCATTCATTCATTATAGCATCTTTCATCTTTTGTTTTTTTTTCTTGAGGTGTGACTTACCTATTTAAAGTCCACTGCTCAGGGACTTTGCTGGTGGTTCAGTGGTGAAGACTCTGAGTTCCCAATGCAGGAGACAAGGGTTTGATCCGTGGTCAGGGAACCAGACCCACATGCCACACAGTGTGGCAATAAAAAAGTACATGGCTCAATTTTTTTTTTTTTTTTTTTTTGGCTGTGCTACTCAGGGATCAAACCGGTGCCCCCTGCCTTGGAAGCACAGAGTCTTAACCACTGGCCACTAGCAAAGTCCCTGAACATGGAATTTATTTGTCAAGAAGTTTTATATTATGGATTACAATTTTTAAATAGTTATAGGACCACTACTCAATTGTAAAATTTCTTCTTGTGTCTGTCTGGGAATGTTGTGTCTCTCAGGAATTTGTCAAGTTCATTTAAATTTCAAGCGTGCTGGCTTGAAATTGTTCATATCCTCTCACTATCTATTGAATGACTGCAGGGCCTGTCTTATTTTCCCTCACCACACTTTCATAGCCTGTTTCCCTTTCATTTGTTTATTTTTAAAATAGTCATCTTCAGCTGTGTCTGGCCTTAGTGTGGCATGCAGGATCTTCCCTTGTGGTGCTCGGGGTCTTCATTTTGGCGGGTAGGCTTCTGTCTAATTGAGGGCGTGGGCTCGGTAGTTGCAGAGCTCAGGCTTAGTTGTCCTGCAGCACGTTGGATCTTAGTTCCCCGAGCAGGGATCCAACCCAGGTCTCCTGCATTGGAAGGCAAATTCTTAATCACTGGACCACCAGCGAAGTCCTCCCTTTCATGTACATATACACAAATATTCATCTCTCTGGTAGCTCAGAGAATCTGGTGGTAGAGAATCTGCCTGTAATGCAGGAGACCTGGGTTCTATGCCTGGGTTGGGAAGATCCCCTGGGGAAGGGAGTGGCTACTTACTCTGGTATTCTTGCCTGGAGAGTCCCATGGACAGATGAGCCTGATGGGCTATGGAGTCCATGGAGTCACAGAGAGTTGGACATGACTGAGCTACTAACACACTCCTCTCATTAGAACACAAGCCCCATGAGGACAGGGACTTTTGTCTGTCTTGTTCACTGCTGTATCTCTAGTGCCTGGAAGAGTGCCTGGCACATCCCATGGTAAATGCGTGTATGTGTCATTGTAGGAAGGACTGGAAGAGAGATGGATACCCTCATGGTGGGCAGGATATCAGGGCCCCTAAGAAGGCCTTTCCCCCTTTATCGTTATGTTCTCTAGGCTCAGGACAGCATAGGGCACGATCAGGTGTAGTATGGGGGCTTCCCAGGTGGCACAGTAGTAAAGAATCCACCTGCCAACGTAGGAGACGCAAGAGACGCAGGTTCGATCCCTGGGTCCGGAAGATCCCCTGGAGTAGGAAATGGCAACTCGCTCCAGTATTCTTGCATGGAGAGTCCCATGGACAGAGGAGCCTGGTGGGCTACAGTCCATGGGGTGGCAAAGAGTCACAGCACAGAGCAGCGCGAGGCACGCGGTGGGGCCTGCTGGGTAGGGGGGAGGCATGGAGGCCTGTGTCCGTCTCCGTGCACCCCTGCGCCTGGGGCTTAGGCCTGTCTGCCTGTCCGTCTGCAGAGCCACCCTCCATGCGCCTGAAGGCCCGCCCCGGCAGCCCCGGCCTGTCTGTGCTCACCTGCAGTGCCTTCTCCTTCTACCCACCTGAGCTGAAGCTGCGCTTCCTGCGGAACGAGCTGGCCACCGGCTCTGGTGAGATACACATGGGCCCCAACGGCGACGGCTCCTTCTACGCCTGGTCATCACTCACAGTCAAGAGTGGCGACGAGCACCACTACCGTTGCGTGGTGCAGCACGCGGGGCTGGCCCAGCCCCTCACGGTGGAGCTGGGTGAGTGAGGTCCCGCTGGGGAACTGTGCTCCCGACTTCCTGTTGTCTTTTCTCCCTCTGCTGCAGCAACCCTTCCTGAGTCTGACTGCTTTCTGCCCCACCACTGCCAGTTCGTCCAAAGCCTGACAGCCTCTTGTCCTGCGTTGCTTGCCTCCCCAAGTCTGAGTGCCTTCCATCCTGCTGCTGCTGGCCTCATTGATTCTGGCCACTCGTTAACCGCTATGGGAAGTCCTCCCTAAGTCTGACCACCTTCCGTCCTGCTGCTGCTAGTCTTCAGGGAGTCTGACCACTCGTTGTCTGCCGCTGCCAGGCCTCTATGAGTCGTGTTCTGCTGCTCTGTGCCACCCCTCCTCTCCGAGTTGGAACACCACCCACTCTGCTGCCTCAGGTCCCTTGATCAGAGTGACTGAGACCCCTCTTGCTACAGCTGGTTCTTATATCCAACCTGGGGGCTTTCTAGATCTAGAACATCCTGGGAGTGGCCTTCCCTTTATCCACACCCACTCCCCACATCCTGGTGCTGGGGTTGGGAGGGACTGCGAACCCCCAGCCCCCTGTCCTGACTCAGACGTGGCAGAGGGTCCCTTACATATCTCACGACATTCTCTGACTGCAGAATCACCAGCCAGGACCTCGGTGCCAGTGGTTGGAATCGTCATCGGCTTCTTCCTGCTCCTGACAGTGGCTGCGGGAGGAGCTCTCCTGTGGAGAAGGATGAGGAAGGGGCTGCCAGGTGTGGGGCAGAAAGAGGGAGGTGCCTCAGAGAGAGGGGTGGGGACCCCTCCAGAAGAGGGAGACTCATGCCTGCAGGGACAGAGCAGGACAGAGACCCAGAGAGATGGGGAGAAAGAAAACTGGAGGGGAGAAAGACTCAGGGGGATAGAAATCCAGAGTAGGACAGAGACTGAAAAATACACAAAGACACACACACACACTGCACACACACACCCCACACACACCGCGCACACACACACAGACACACACACACACCACACACACCACACACCGCACACACATACCACATACACACATCACACACACATACCACACACACACACACACACACATACACACACCACACACACACTGCACACACATACCACACACACACATCACACACCACACACACACATCACACACCACACACACATACCACACACACACATCACACACCACACACACATACCACACACACATCACACACCCCACACACACATCACACACCCCACACACATCCACACACCACACACACACTGCACACACATACCACACACACACATCACATACCACACACACACATCACACACCACACACACATACCACACACACACATCACACACCACACACACACATCACACACCACACACACATACCACACACACACATCACACACCACACACACACCACACACACACATCACACACCACACACACATACCACACACACATCACACACCCCACACACACATCACACACACATACCACACACAGACACACACACACACCACACACATACACACACCACACCGCACACACATACCACACACACACACCACACACCCCACACACACACACCACACACACACATACACACCACACACACACCACACACACACCACACACCACAGACACCACACACACACACACACCCACACACACACACCCACTGCACACACATACCACACACACACCACACACCACACACACACACCACACACACACACCACACACCACACACACACATACACACCACACACACATACCACACACACACCACACACACACCACACACCACAGACACCACACACACACACACACACCCACTGCACACACATACCACACACACACCACACACACCACACACACACACACACAACACACACCACACACAACACACACACACGTGGCGAGGGGCAGTCAGAGACCTGGAGGATTTCAAAGATTCTAATGATCTCCCTTGTCCCTCTTTTCTCAGCTCCTTGGATCTCTTTCCGTGGCGAGGATGTAGGGGCCCTCCTGCCCACTCCCGGCCTGTCCAAGGATGGTGAATCTTAGGATAAAAATGCATTCCCAGCAACTACCGATCATCCCCCATCCTGGCTGTAACCAGCTAATGTCCTCAGGTCCTTTTCATGCTGTGAGACCTCCGGGAATCCTGGTATTTTTGAGCCTCCGGAAGGAGCCCAATGTCCTCCCTCTGGACTTCTCCTCTTGTGATCTGCCTCAGTTCCCCCTCCCGATATATATGGTTCTTTTCCAGCTCCACATATAACATGGGTTTGGGCCCGAATCGTTGTGTTCTCATCGTTTCAACTTTTTTAGGGAATTGTGAGGGGGAATAAATGGTGTAAGCCTTGGGCTTCAAGTCTCTCCTGAGGCTAACTTGTTGCCATAGTGGAATTTGCCAATTTTATATACCAAGTCATGTATTTTTAATGAATAAATTTCACAAATATTTACTGGATGTTTGTGCCAGGCATTTTGAGGAATCCTTGGCTGGAGTCTGATCTAACTTCTTGGTGTAGCGGAAGAGTTGTTCCCTCCTTGAGGGAAAGGAAAGCCTCCTCTGGCTCTTAGGTTCCCTTTCCTAAAACCTGCGGACAAAGGGAAAGATATAAAAATACATCTCCCGTGAGGCTTTTGAAGCTAGAGCAACTGGAGGTGGTCGGGCAGGGCGCCCCGACGCCTGCCGGGAGTTGTAGTTCCCCAGGCCGTGTCACTCCGGAGTGCCCACTTCCCCTTCACTGGGAAGGGGCAGGGCCGAGCCTCGCGGGGACGCGCTTTCCTTTGTGGACGTGGCGAGGGGCGCCCTCGGCCCGCCCTGCTCTCTTTGGCCCCGCCCCACGAGGCCCTCAAGAACGCTCGTTGGCTGGGGGGCGGGGCCTCTGCACTTCAGGAGGCGGGGCCTGACTGGGGAGCCGCCAAATTAGGCATCTTTTTGGAGAACGCAGGGTGGAACGTAGAGAGCGAAGTGAAGCTATCCGACCCGGTAAAGGGAGGCGGGGGCGGGTGGCCTGTCCAGGGAGGACGGTTTGGGTCCGCTTGGGTGCAGGATTAGGGACCAGGCTGAAAGCGATGCCCGCGAACCTGCAAGATTTCTTTCTGGCCACGACCCTGCCCTGAACTACGCGTGGGAAGTGCGCCACGTCTCCCGCTTGAATCCTACCCTCCTGGGGCTCTAGGACTCCTCTGGGACTTCCTCGGAGGATTCGGTCCCCACAGCTGGTTAACCTCTGAGAATCCCGCCTTCCTTTCCCCTTCCTATCCCTTCTTGTGGCCCAAACTTTGCAGCCAGCTACCAGCTCTGTGTCCTGTCCTGGGTTCCTCCCGTCCCCATCCTCCCATCACCCCTCTGTCCTTTTCTCTGTGACTCTGACTCCTAGCCTCCACCACTCCTCAGGGACTGATGATGTGGCCACCCTCACTTTTGCTGCTGCTGTTGCTACTCAGGCGTGGAACCCAGGCGAAGCCATCTCCTGACGCTGGCCCTCATGGCCAGGGGAGGGTGCACCACGCGGCCCCCCTGAGCGAAGCCCCTCATGATGATGCTCACGGGAACTTCCAATATGATCATGAGGCTTTTCTGGGACGAGAAGTGGCCAAGGAATTCGACCAACTCACCCCAGAGGAAAGCCAAGCTCGTCTGGGGTAGGAGAGAGATGGAGGGGGGAGGAGGATTGTAATTTTAAAGAGGGAGGTTAGGAGAGCCCTCAATGAGAAGGTGATATTTGAGTCATGTGGGTATATGGGGGAATAGCATTCCCGGCAGACGGAACTGTAAGTGCAAAGGTCCTGAGGCAGGAGCGGGAATGATGTGCCTGGTGTATCTGAAAACCAGAGAGGTCATTGTGACTGGAGCCCAGTGAGCAGAGGGAGAGAGTAGGAGGTAGTGGCAGAGAGAAGAGAGGGATCAGGTTGTGCAGAGTCTTTGGGGCCCCAGGGAGATGAGAGCTATGGAATGATTCTGAAGGAGAAGGTGAGCCGACTTAGGTTTTAACAGGATCCCTCTGGTTGCCATGCAGGGAACAGACTATAGGGAGCAAGAAGCAGAGAGCCCGTTGAGGAAGGCACTACAGTCTTCCAGGCGGGAGATAAGAGACCAGGGTATCCCAATTCAGGGTGGAGATAGCCGTGGTGGTCAGCTATGCTGACTGGAATATTGTGCATGGATGGAGTTAGATGAAGTAAGCTAACGCTTTTGTGGTCGCGCTTACTACAATGCCCAGCACTGTTCAAAGGGCTTACCAGGCTTAACTCATTTAATCCCAACATCCACAGTGTGAGGTATGGTCTATTATTTATTCCCATTTTACAGAGGGGGAAACTAAGGCACAGAGAGGTTATATGACTTGCCCAGAGTCACACAGCCAGCAAGAAGAGGTGGCAGGATTTGAACCTTAATGTCTGGCTCTAGAGTCCAAGCTCTTAACCACAGCTCGAATCTCAGGGTAGCCGGAGCAGAGCAGAGACAACATAACTCTGGAGGAACGGGTCAGCGACCTGGCCAGGGCCATCTCAAATTGGATTCTGGGGACTGGGTCGAGGGGCTTTGGGATGGAGACAGGAAGAAGGGCTCCATTAGCGGTCGGACGAGGACACAGACCAATGACGGGGCGTTACCAGGGATGGGACCTGGGAAACGACAGGCGTGGCCTGAGAGAAGGGGCATGAGGTGGGGTGGCCTAAAGGGGCCCTGACATGTGACAGGGAGGTGTGCAGGATCAGGCTGGAGCTCGGAGAGGAGTGGGTGAAGGCCGAGCCCGCTGTGTTGGTGGTGATAGTCATAGGGCAAAGCCTGATAACGGCTAGGAAAAACCAGGCGCAGGGGGAGAGTCGCAGCATACCTCGGGACTGCAGGGATATCAGCCTGAGATAGACGCGCGCGGCCAGGGAGGGGGCGGGGCAGGGGGCGGGACTACCGGGGCTATCGGGCCAGGAGATTGGTGGAACCAGCGACGGGGGCGGGGCGTGAAGCGGGGGTCGGTCGGGGCCGCATGTTGCCGTGGCAGTCGAAGTTCAGAGTGAGCCTTGGGACGGGGAATCTGCGGGCGATGGGCGCCGTGTGACTTTCTGCCCTTCTTCCCCTCCCGGCTCTTTCAAGTGAGAGATGGAACAAGCGCAGGGTTGAGAGGTGGGGCCAAAGTGGAGGGTGGGACCCTGGATTGTCATAGGTCCTTCCCCCAAGCCTGCGAGTTGTAGAGCGCAGCGCCAACCACAGGCCTTCTGCATTTCGGTAAAGAGGTTATCGCCTCTGGGAGCCGAGCCTGGGTTGAGAGGGCGGAGCCCTAAGGTGGGAGTGGTCCTAGGATTGACAGGCTCCTCCCCCCGATTTGCCGGCGGGGACAGCATTTTCAGTCCTCTGTGGGGTTGTGTCCTGAGCGTCTAGAAGGCGGGACCCGGGGTGGGCGGGGCCCGAGACTGACGTGCGCCCGCTCCTGCTCGCAGGCGCATCGTGGACCGCATGGACCGCGCCGGGGACGGGGATGGCTGGGTGTCTCTGGCCGAGCTCCGCTCGTGGATCGCACACACGCAGCAGCGGCACATACGGGACTCAGTGAGCGCGGCCTGGAACACGTACGACACAGACCGCGATGGGCGTGTGGGTTGGGAGGAGCTGCGCAACGCCACCTACGGCCACTATGAGCCGGGTACGCGGCGAGAACTGACCCCTGGTCCCCTCACACACCGTCACCCGGACCTTTGTGACACCTTCATCCTGAGAACCTCAAGCCACGTTAACCAGATCCCTAACCTTTGACTTCTGATCCTTGACCAGGGCCTACCCCCAATCCCTGATCTCTGGTTTCTCATTCTGACATCCACCGGGGACCTCAGTTTCTTGACCAGGGACATCTGACCGCCCGAGCCCTATCAGCCTGACCTTTGACCTCTGACTTTTCATCTTGAGAACCCCAAAGCCATTTCTTCTGCCTCTGACTCTGGATTCCCACCTCTCCACCACCAGGCCCCAGCGTTCTGCCCCACCACGGCTCTTATCCTCTGACACCTAAACCCTCACCCCAGCCTCCCCCTCCAGACTGTTCTTCACATAACCTCAGGGGGATCGTTCCACACTCAGAGCTGACCCTGACCTTCCTCTGCTCACAGACTCCCATGGCTCCCCAGGGTCCTCAGGCTCAACCACCCTCAGCCCCACCTCAGCCAGCCTTCCACTTTCGCTTTTCTACATTTTCTGTCCAAGCTAAATGGATCTTCTGCAGGCCCCCTGAACTCACCATGCTCTTCAAACCTCTGCACTCTGCACATACTGTTGTTTCCTTTGCTGAAAAAGCTCTTCCCTTCCTCGATTCCCAGCATGCTGAGTCAGTAAACTGCTCCAGAGTGTGACTTCAGGGCCCAGAGGGCCAATGTCAACTCAAAGTCCATCCTTCCTGACTGCATAACCTTGGGCAAGTGATTTCCTCTCTCTGAGAGTCAGTTTTCTTCATAAAGTGAGGACAAACAAAATAACTCACTTCTTGTGAGAATGAATTGCAGTTTTGTGGATAAAGAGCTTAGCACATCATCAGCTCTCATTGCAGGTAGCTACTGTTATTTATTAGTAATCGGTGGAGGTCTTCCTGCCATGACTCCCCCGAGTTAGATCCCTCTATCTTAAAGCCCAGCCCACCAAGACCCCTCCTTCCCCAGGTGAAGAATTTCACGACGTGGAGGATGCAGAGACCTACAAGAAGATGCTGGCTCGGGACGAGCGGCGTTTCCGGGTGGCTGACCAGGATGGGGACTCAGTGGCCACTCGGGAGGAGCTGACGGCCTTCTTGCACCCTGAGGAGTTCCCTCACATGCGGGACATTGTGATTGCTGTGAGTGGGGCCTGAGGAACCCGCTCCCTGCCTCCCTTCCTGGGACCTAGGCTTCTGACGCCAAGACTAGCCTCCCAGCACTTACCTTGGGGGCCTCAGTGCCCACCCTCCACCCCCTAGTGTCTAATCTCTCCTAATCTGGCCTCTCCCGTTCTTTTCTTTTCTTAATACTTATTTATTTGGCTGCACTGGACCTTCGTTGCGGCACATGGGATCTTTAGTTGTGTCCTGAAAATTCTTGGTTTTGGCACGTGGGATCCCATTCCCCGACCAGGGATTGAATGCATGTCCCCTGCATTGGGAACATGGAGTCTTGGCCACTGGGCCACCAGGGAAGTCCCTGGCTTCCCCCCTTCTGTGCTCACATTTGGGATCCAAGCACCCAGCCTACCTTTAGAAAATCACCCACCCCCTTAAGTGCCTTAGAGGAGCCCCCATCCAGGCTGAATCCCAGGAAAATTCCAATCCTAGACATGGAGTATCCACTCTGAGGCCATTTCTGCTTGCCCCCCATCTTCTATTACTTTATGTTTTGGTTTTTTTTTTTGCTAATTCTGTCTGTATTCTAGAGTGATGGGATTTTTTTCCCCCCCCTTCTCCCTTTTCTTTTTTTCCACTAGACTTTAATTTCTAGAGCCATTTTAGGTTCATAGCAAAGTTGAATGGAAAGTCCAAACATTTCCCCTGTCCCCCTGCCCATGCTAGGGGTAGTTAACTTCTTTCACCTCTTCCACCTGGTGAGGGTCTCAGTATTTTTATTGCATAAGACGTCTCAAAGGATCTTGCTCAGAATATTTTTTAGTATTTATTTTTATGTATTAGGCTGTGCTGGGCCTTAGTTGTGGCATGCAAACTCTTTTTTAAATTAATTTATTATTTTTATATTTGACTGTGCTGGGTCTTCATTGCTATGTAGACTTTTCTCTAGTTGCAGTGAGCAGGGCCTACTGTCTAGTTGTGGTGAGCAGGCTTCTCATTGCAGTGTCTTCTCTTGTTGTGGAGC
This sequence comes from Muntiacus reevesi, assembly GCF_963930625.1. NCBI lineage: Eukaryota > Metazoa > Chordata > Mammalia > Artiodactyla > Cervidae > Muntiacus > Muntiacus reevesi. The sequence goes on from NC_089250.1 coordinate 268,008,869, forward strand.
ATGGGTGTGTGAGCTTCAGTAGTTGTGGCTCTTGGGCTCAATAGTTTCAGCTCCCAGGCTCTAGAGAGACAGATTCTTTACCACTGAGCCACCAGGGAAACCCTCATGCAAACTCTTGGTTGTAGCATGTGGGATCTAGTTCCCCAACCAGGGATCGAACCCGGGTCCCCTGCATTGAGAGTGCAGAGTCTTGGCCCCTCAACCACCAAGGAAGTCTCTATGGCTCAGAATATTATCTACAGCTCTTGAAGAAGAACTTAATGACCAAGCTACTATTATTTTGTCCTGTTTGACTGCTTCCCTTTGTTTCTGCATTTTCTCAGCCCCGATGCCTCTTTCTCCCCAGGAAACCCTGGAGGATCTGGACAGGAACAAAGATGGCTACGTGCAAGTGGAGGAGTACATCGGTGAGTGGGACCCGATTCTCCCCCCGAGGACGCCTGTCCTCTCCCCAGCCACGGGTAGCAGCCGATACATACCAGCCATTAGAGCAAAGACCCTTTGAAGTGGGGGCTGCCTGAATCCATTCACCCAAACACTCACTGAGCATCAATTGTGGGTCAGGCCTGGGGGACATTTACTGATGATGTATACTTGCTGGGTTGGGGACATTAAAAAAAAATTATGTGTTCATCTATTTAATTTTGGCTGTGGCGGCTCTTCGTGGCTGCGTAGACTTCTCTCTAGTTGTGCAGAGCGTGGGGGCTCCTCTCTAGTTGTGGTGCACGAGCTTCCTATCGTGGTGGCTTCTCTTGTTATCCAGCACAGGCTGTACAGCGTGGGGGCTTCACTGACTGCGTCGCAAGGGCTCCAGAGCTCAAGCTCAGAAGTTGCGGTGCACAGGCTTACTTTCCTTTGGGCATATGGGATCTTCCCGAATCGGGGCTCAGACCTGTGACTCCTGCACTGGCGAGCGGATTCTTTACCACTGAGTCACCAGGAAAGCCCTCCAGCAAATCTTGATCAAACACCCACTGTGTGCTAGGCCCAGGAAACATTTATTGACTTCCTTCTGTGTGCCAGACCAGAAAAGCATGTCTCAAGAACCTACTGTGTGCCTCAGTTTCCTCATCTTGGAGATAACAGAGCACCTACCATGTAGGAGCTATATACATAGTCAATCCAAAGGCCCATCAATAGATGAACGGGCAAACAGGAGGGGATCCAGCCAGATCGTGGAATATTGTTCAGCTGTAAAAAAGAATGAAGCACCATCCATATAACAATGTGGATCAACCTTGAGAACATCAGGCCAAGTAAAAGAAGCAGACATAAAAGGCTACATTGTACATGATCCCATTTATTTGAAATGTCTAGAGTAGGAACATCCATAGCGATAGAAATCAGATAATCAGTTTCCAGGGGGCTGGAGGGAGGGAGGAATAGGGAGTAACTGCCGAATGGCTACAGGTGTCTTTTGGGGAAATGAAAATGTTCTGGAACTAGAGGGAGGGGCTCCCGCACACTGAGAATGTGCTAAGTGTCACTAATGGTGAATCTTAGGTTGTGTGCTTTTTACCACAACTCAAAAAAAAAAAAAAAAAAAGAACCCCATGTAACTTCCAGTTACTATGGTCATCATTTCCCATAAGAAATGATGACTGGGACTTCTCTGGGGGTACAGTGGTTAGGACTGAGCGCTTTCACTGCCATGGTCACCGGTTCAGTTCATGGTTGGGGAACTAAGATCCCGCAAGCTGTGAGATGTGGCAGGAAAAAAGAGAAGCCTGAAGGTTAACTGGGTAATTGTGTGCACAGCACCTGCTCCATTATTTTTTTCCCCGCCTGCTCCATCTTTGATGACATCTCTCAGACAGCTGCCTGGTTCAGCCCCCAAGGAGAAGAAGGCATTCTGTCCTAATTATGGTGGCTTTGTGTCTGGTATAAAAAAAAGATTTGGCTGTTTGTAATGTCTTTCGGATCTATCTGTGGGCCCTTGCAGGTGAAGGGTTTTGTGAACATTTACAAATGATTGCCACAAACGAGGGGCTCCTAGAATCTTGAGGGATGTTCTGGGTGTGGTGAGCTGTTCAGAGTGTAGCTTCAAAAGATCACCTATAAAAATTTTCACTCATTCCTCCTTCCTGTGAGTACCTACTATGTGCCAGGCACTGCACACTCTTGTGTCACCGGTATATCAACCAAATGGATGGATGATTCAATCAATCAAATGAACAATCCATCAGTGAAGTCAGTTTCACGTGTAGCATAGGGATCACCTGGAGAAGGAAATGGCAACCCACTCCAGTATTCTTGCCTGGAGAACCCCGCGGACAGAGGAGCCTGGTGGGCTACAGTCCATGGGGTTGCAAAGAGTCGGATATGACTGAAGCGACTTAGCACACATAGCATGCATGCATAAGGGATCACCTGTAAATCAGGTTTGTTCCTAATCGGATTTAAACAGAAGAGGAAATGGAGGCAAAGGACAGTGAAAGGCCAGGGATCCGGAAATGTCAGAACCAGGCTGGGCGGTCTCGGGACCCGCCCCTGATGTCACCCCCTCTCGCCCTGACTCCCCCATCCCAGCTGACCTGTACACGGCGGAGCCCGGGGAGGAGGAGCCGGCCTGGGTGCAGACCGAGCGGGAGCAGTTCCGGGACTTCCGGGATCTGAACAAGGACGGGAAGCTGGACGGGAGTGAGGTGGGCCACTGGGTGCTGCCCCCCGCCCAGGACCAGCCCCTGGTGGAGGCCAACCACCTACTGCACGAGAGCGACACGGACAAGGTGCGCGGCGGGGGGCCGGCGGGCGGGCGCCAGGGGATGCGCAGAAACGACCGAGACGCGGGCCTGGGGTTTTGGGGTTCTTGTTTGCAGAAAGGAAGGGGGACAGAGAGTTTGAGATGGGGAGGGAGAAGAGGGGGACAGGGACTCAGAGAAAGGGCGATGGAGACCTGGAGGCCATCCTTAGTTTCAGGGAGGAGCCTCCCAGGTGGGTCCATTGCCGGTCCCCTGACCTCTGACCCCCTCAGGATGGTCGTCTGAGCAAGGCTGAGATCCTGGGCAACTGGAACATGTTCGTGGGCAGCCAGGCCACCAACTACGGCGAGGACCTAACACGGCACCACGACGAGCTCTGAGCCCCGAGTGCGCACTGCCGCCTTGTCACCTGGGGCGCCCCAGCGGCCAGGGCCCCACCTGTCCAGCCCTGCAGGAGGTAGACACCGACCCCTCGGCGTCCCCCTGCCCCTGGCGCTCCACGGACTCACCACTGGGTCAACTTCTCTCCCTGAGACACCGCAGCCCCTCCCAGCTCCCCAAAGGGGCTCACAGGCCCAAATGATGAGATGAGGGACCACCCCTTTCTCACTGGCAGAGTCTCCCAGCCCAGACCAAGGTTCCCCCGACATAAAGCTCAGCCTCCAAAGGCCTCCACTAACCCCCCAGCTCTAAGTCTGAGCCTCACCCCATGCAGCGGAGAAACACACCCCCAAGTGCCCTGAACTTGCCCCCAGCACCTGCCCAAAGGATGTCTCTTCTCTGCCAGGGAGGCAATAAAATCCAGTGCTGGGGCCTCACCTGTGTGTCTCTCTGAAGGGGGGACAGGGGCCTCAGGGGCTGTGACTGGGAGACGAACGTGTTGGGAGTTGGGGGACCGCTGTGGGCTGAAGGAGGGGGCTAGGCCATTTGAAGAGGGGGCTCTAGGGGTTGGGCAGGGTTTGAGGTTGTTCCTTAATTTATACATAATGACCCATCCCGGGGAACCCTGTCTCCCAGATTGTTTGGTCGCTCAGTCGTGTCTGACTCTTTTCCATGCCAGGCTTCCCTGTCCTTCACTGTCTCCCAGAGATTGCTCAAACTCATGGCTATTGAGTTGGTGATGCCATCTGACCATCTCATCCTCTGTCATCTCCTTCTCCTGCCCTCAGTCTTTCCCAGCATCAAGGTCTTTTCTAGTGAGTCAGCTCTTTGGATCAGTGGCCAAAGTATTGGAGCTTCAGCATCAGTCCTTCCAGTGAATATTCAAGATCCATGTCCTTTAGGACTGACTAGTTTTATCTCCTTGCAGTCCAAGGGACTCTCCAGAGTCTTCTCCAACACCACAGTTCAAAAGTATCAATTTTTCAGTGCTCAACCTTCTTTATGGTCCAAATCTCACATCCATACATGACTACTGGAAAAGCCATATTTTTGACTAGATGGACTTTTGTCAGCAAAGGGATGTCTCTGCTTTTTAGTATGCTGTCGAGGGTTGTCATAGCCTCCCAGATACTGAGCACTAAGCCAAAATACCTGTTTAATTCACGGGAAACTTCCTGACTAGGCTCACCTGTGAATGGTTGTGGGAAAGAAGAAATGAACACATCCCCTCCGGGCTCTGACCCAGAACCAGGACTTTCTCTCTCCATTTTTAGTATAACCTGGAGAAAATGGTTCTTTGAGACACTGGTCCACCACCTTCTTGGTCTGCTGACTTTGCCCTAACAACTCCTCTCTGGATTTATTGGCCTATTGTGAGGGGAGCAGTACCAATTTTGGCAAAGCCAACTAGGAGCCTCCTTGCTCTTGGTCAACCTGCCCCTGTTAGGGAATTTTGGGGGTAAAGCCTAGCAGCTGTGGAACCACTTGTCCTGAGGATCTTCTCTTCAGAATTCCCCAAAGCAGCACCAGCTGCCCCATAGCTTGGCAGTTTGAGCAAGAAATCAATACGTGGGAGCCGCTGGGTTCCATGCAGTAGGGTAAGTCATTTCTGGAGGAAACTTTTTCCTCCAGAATAAGCCAATTTGTTTTGTGTTGAAGTGGGGTACCCTGTTGGAGAGAGGAAATGACTGCTGAGTTTTTCCCTGAATTGTGAACCGGTTTGTTTGTTTCCTGGGATGCTGGCATTTGTGTGTGCCGTGTGTGTTTTATTTTTCTTGTGTTTCTGTCTTTGCAAATTGAGGAATGTTCCGGCTATCCCTAAAGAGAACCCTCTAGGGCACATTTTGGGTAGATGATCTGATTACAGCTACAAACCCATGACTGAGAGGCAGATAATACTTAATGCGTACCATTGTGTGACCACAGTACCTGTTAGGATCTCCACAAGAGGGTTGGGGAGGGGTCATCTTGGGACCCTGTGCCCCATGGAGTGTCACCTTTGCTGTGTTAATTCCATTGTCTGTGGTCTCCTGGGTCGTTGGTCTGGATACAGCAGCTCTCCAAGGAGTCACATTGCACGGGGGTTGAGTTGATGGTTCTTGTGATATGTAAAACCTCGAGGCCAAACTTGAGGATTTACTTAGAGTTTTGCTTGTGATCTGGGGTTTTTTATTTCATTTTGCTTTGATACCATTTCTTTATTTACACACTGATGTCAAATGGAGGAAAGGCAGACAGACACAGATACACATATACAGACAAACATACAGACACACATGCCGATAGACACACACACACACCTGTCTATCCCTGTCCCACACTGGGACATGCCCAGGGAGAAGAGAAAGGTTTCACTTGGTTCGTAAAATCACTGAAGGCCTTATCCCAGAATTCAGCCCACTTGGTGGATGCCAAGGTCAAAAGTCATCTTTTAATGGTTAGAGATGCTCAGTTGCTATGTATGATTTTACGGGGGTCTTTGAATGGCTCTGTCGCTACTCTGTGGTGAAGCAAGGAAGAATGATGGAATTATCTAGGTGTAAGCATTTGTGCATTACATAAGGGTGAGGAAAAGACAGTTGTCACTGAATGGTAATAGAAACCCAAGAGAATATCTATCACACAGGAAGAAAAGGAAGGCAGCGAGCGGACACAAAGTCAGCCTGCCCACTGAGGACCACCACAGAGGCTTCCCTCAAATGCCTCAAGCTGTGGGAAATTTCAGATACCAGCTAGTGCCTGTGGACACTTTTTTTTTCAGGATGAGAGGAGCCATATCCCACCCAGACAGAAAAAGCCTCTGAAGTGGTGAAAACCCTCCTTAAAGAAATCATTCCCCAATTAAGATTATCTTACAGCCTTCAATTTTCTTGGGCTCCAAAATCATTGCGGATGTTGACTGCAGCCATGAAATTAAAAGACGCTTGCACTTTGGAAAAAAAAAACATGACAAACCTTGACAGCGTATTAAAAATCAAAGACATCACTTTGCCGATAAAGGTTCATAGAGTCAAAGCTATGGTTTTTCTGGTAGTCATGTACCGATGTGAGAGAATATAAAGAAGGCTGAGTGCTGAAGAACTGATGCTTTCGAATTGTGCTGGAGAGCCTCTTGAGAGTTCCTTGGACTGCTGGACTGCAAGGAGATTAAACCAGCCCATCCTAAAGGAAATCAGTCCTGAATATTCATTGGAAGAACTGATGCTGAAGCTGAAACTCCAGTACTTTGGTCACCTGACGCGAACAGCCGACTCATTGGAAAAGAAAGATCCTGATGCTGGGAAAGACTGAAGGCAAAAGGAGAAGAGGGTGGCAGAGGATGAAATGGTTAGATAGCATCACTGACTCAATGGATGTGAGTTAGAGCAAACTCTGGGAGATAGTGAAGGATGGGGAAGCCTGGCATGCTGCATTCCATGGGGTTGCAAAGAGTTGGACACGACTTAGTGACTGAACAACAACTTCCTTCAAAGGGACAGTGTGCTTGCTTTTGTCTCCAGTGTAACCAAACAGATATCTAAAGGATTGCAAATTAATTGGAAATTATATTCGTCCTGGAGATTACAATTAACAGGAAAAACTGAGAAAATGAATCCTATGTTAAAGAGGAGCATTATTAAAATATATCATGAGACTAATTTAACTTTGGGTAAGGCCTAGATAGTAATTGTTTTGTCTTACCCAGAGTTTATAACTGTTATTTGGGGGAGGGTTGGAATTTTTTAATCCCTGTGGCCCAAAGCTTTTAATTATAACATACTGCCACCTAGTGGCAGAAGGTGGAGACTCAGCTTAGGAAGTTCAGTTCAGTTCAGTTGCTCAGTCGTGTCGGACCCTTTGCCACCCCCATGGACTGCAGCACGCCAGGCCTCCCTGTCCATCATCAACTCCCAGAGCTTGCTCAACCTCATGTCTATGGAGTCGGTGATGCCATCCAACCATCTCATCCTCTGTCGTCCCCTTCTCCTCCCACCTTCAATCTTTCTCAGCATCTGGGCTTTTTCTAATGAGTCAACTCTTCACAACAGGAGGCCAAAGTATTGAAGCTTCAGTATCAGTCCTTCCGATGAATATTCAGGACTGATTTCCTTTAGGATGGACTGGCTGGATCTCCTCGCACTCCAAGGGACTCTCAAGAGTCTTCTCCAACGCCACAGTTCAAAAGCATCAATTTTTCGGCCCTCAGCTTTCTTTATGGTCCAACTCTCATATCCATACATGACTACTGGAAAAACCATAGGTTTGACTAGATGGACCTTTGTTGGCAAAGTAATGTCTCTGCTTTTTAATATGCTGTCTAGGTTGGTCATAGCTTTTCTTCCAAGGAGCAAGTGTCTTTTAATTTCATGGCTGCAGTCGCCAGCTGCAGTGATTTTGAAGCCCAAGGAAATAAAGTCTGCCACTGTTTCCATTGTTTCCCCATCTATTTGCCATGAAGTGATGGGTCAGATGCCATGACCTTAGCTTTTTTTTTAATGACCTTAGTTTTTTGAATGTTGAGTTTTAAGTCAGCTTTTTCACTCTCCTCTTTCACTTTCAACAAGAGGCTCTTCAGTTCCTCTTCCCTTTCGACCATAAGGGTGGTGTCATCTGCATATCTCAGGTTATTGATACTTCTACCATATAGGAAGGAGTAGGGCAGATTTGTAGCTTTTTGAGAGCTGCATGGCCACCTGATGCAAAGAGAAAAGCCGACTCATTGGAAAAGACCCTGATACTGGGAAAGATTGAGGGCAGGAGGAGAAGCGGGTGACAGAGGATGAGATAGTAGGATAGCATCACCAATTTAATGGACATGTGTTTGAGCCTGATCCGGGAGATAGTGAAGGGCAGGGAATCCTGACATGCTGCAGTTCATGGGGTCACAAAGAGTCGGACACAGCTGAGCGATTGAACAACACTGTTTGAAAACATTTTTTTTTAATCAAAACAATAGACATAGCAACAAATTTGTAGGGAATAAATTATGATTAAAAGCTGCCCAGGGACTTCCCTGGCGGTCCAGCTGTTGAGATGCCACACTTCCAAGGCAGGTGGCTTTAATTAGTCACTACCCACTTCCCTCCTCCTTCAGCCCCTCAGTTCAGTCGCTCATTTGTGTCCGACTCTTTGTGACCCCATGGACTCCAGGCCTCCCTGGAGTAGCTTTTCTTCCAAGGAACAAACGTCTTTTACTTTCATGGCTGCAGTCACCATCTGCAGTGATTTTGGAGCCCAAAAATAAAATCTATCACTCTTTCCACTGTTTCCCCATCTATTTGCCATAAAGTGATGGGACCAGATGCCATGATCTTAGTTTTCTGAATGTTGAGTTTTAAGCCCACTTTTTCACTCTCCTCTTTCACTTTCATCAAGAGGCTCTTTAGTTCTTTGCTTTCTGCCATAAGGATGGTGTCATCTGCATACCTGAAGTTATTGATATTTCTCTCAGCAATCTTGATTCCAGCTTGTGGTTCATCCAGACCAGTGTTTCTCATGATGTACTCTGCATATAAGTTAAATAAGCAGGGTGACAATATACAGCCTTGACGTACTCCCTTCCCTATTTGGAACCAGTCTGTTGTTCCATGTCCAGTTCTAACTGTTGCTTCCTAACCTGCATACAGGTTTTTCAAGAGGCAGTTCAGGTGGCCTGGTATTCCCACCTCTTGAAGAATTTTCCACAATTTGTTGTGATCCACACAGTCAAAGGCTTTAGTGTAGTCAATAAAGCAGACTTTTTTTTTTTTAAAGTAGATGTTTTTGTGGAACTCTTTTGCTTTTTCGATGATCCAGTGGATGTTGGCAATTTGACCTCTGGTTCCTCTGCCTTGTCCAAATCCAGTTTGAACATCTGGAAATTCATGGTTCACATACTGTTGAAGCCTGGCTTGGAGAATTTTGAACACTACTTTACTAGCATGTGAGGTGAGTGCAATTGTGTGGTAGTTTGAGTATTCTTTGGCATTGCCTTTCTTTGGGATTGGAATGAAAACTGACCTTTTTTAGTCCTGTGGCCACTGCTGAGTTTTCCAAATTTGCTGGCATATTGAGTGCAGCACTTTCATAGCATCATCTTTTAAGATTTGAAATAACTCAACTGGAATTCCATCACTTCCACTAGCTTTGTTCCTAGTGATGCATCCTAAGGCCCGCTTGACTTTGCATTCCAGGATGTCTGCCTCTAGGTGAGTGATCACACCATCGTGGTTATCTGTGTCATGAAGATCTTTTTTGTACAGTTCTTCTGTGTGTTCTTGCCACCTCTTCTTAATATCTTCTGCTTCTGTTAGGTCTACACCATTTCTATCCTTTATTGAGCCCATCTTGGCATGAATGTTCCCTTGGTATTTCTAATTTTCTTGAAGAGATCTCTAGTCCTTCCCATTCTATTGTTTTCCTCTATTTCTTTGCATTGATCACTGAGGAAGGCTTTCTTTTTTTTTTTTAAATAAGGAACGCTTCACGAATTTGCGTGTCATCCTTGGGTAAGGGCCATGCTAATCTTTTCTGTATCGTTCCAATTTTAGTATATGTGCTTCCGAAGCGAGCACTAAGGCTTTCTTATCTCTCCTTGCTATTCTTTGGAACCCTGCATTCAAATGGGTATATCTTTCCTTTTCTCCTTTGCTTTTCGCTTCTCTTCTTTCCACCACTACTTGTAAGGCCTACTCAGATAAGCTTTTTGCCTTTTTGCATTTCTTTTTCTTGGGGATGGTCTTGATCCCTGTCTCCTGTACAGTGTCACAAACCTCCGTCCATAGTTCTTCAGGCACTTTATCAGATCTAATGTCACAAACCTCCATCCATAGTTCTTAAAGCACTCTATCAGATCTAATCCCTTGAATATATTTGTCACTTCCACTGTATAATTGTAAGGGATTTGATTTAGGTCATACCTGAATGGTCTAGTGGTTTTCCCTACTTTCTTCAATTTAAGCCTGAATTTGGCAATAAAGAATTCATGATCTGAGCCACAGTCAGCTCCCGGTCTTGTTTTTGCTGACTGTATACAGCTTCTCCATCTTTGGTTGTAAAGAATATAATCAATCTGCTTTCGGTGTTGACCATCTGGTGATGTCCATGTGTAGAGTGTTCTCTTGTGTTGTTGGAAGAGGATGTTTGCTATGACCAGTGCATTCTCTTGGCAGAACTCTATTAGCCTTTGCCCTACTTCATTCTGTACTCCAAGGCCAAATTTGCCTGTTACTCCAGGTATTTCTTTTGACCTCCTACTTTTGCATTCTAGTCCCCTATGATGAAAAGGGCATCTTTTTTGGGTGTTAGTTCTAGAAGGTCTTAAAGGTCTTCATAGAACCATTCAACTTCCCTCCTCCCTTCAGCCCCTGTGAAAGTCGATGTCATGTCCGACTTTTTGTGACCCCATGGACTATATAGTCCATGGAATTCTCCAGGCCAGAATACTGGAGTGGGTAGCCTTTCCCTTCTCCAGGGGATCTTCCCAACCCAGGGACTGAACCCAGGTCTCCCGCATTGCAGGCAGATTCTTTACCAGCTGAGCCACAAGAGAAGCCCAAGAATACTGGAGTGGGTAGCTTATCCCTTCTCCAGCAGATCATCTCGACCCAAGAATCGAACTGGGGTCTCCTGCATCACAGGCAGATTCTTTACCAACTGAACTATGAGGGAAGCCCCCTTTAGCCCTTGGTAACCACTAATTTACTGTCTCTATGGATTTGCATATTCTGGACATTTTATGTAACAGAGGTCACACGGTATGTGTGACCTTTTATCTGACTCTTTACTTCGTATAATGTTTTCAAAGCTTATCCACGTTGTAGTATGGATCAGAACCTCATCCCTTCTTATGTCTGAGTAATATTTCATTGCATGGATCCAGCCCATTTTGTTTACCCACTCGTCAGCTGACGGACATTCGGGTTGTTTCTACTTTGGGGTTATTAGAGGATTAGTGCCGCTGGAACCATTCATGTCGAAGTTTCTGCATGAGCATATGTTTTCAATTCTCTTGGGTCTATGCCTAAAAGTGGAATTGCTATGCTCATTTTTAAAGGGATATGAAAATCTACTCTCATGATATCCCCTTTCTTTTGCATTTTAAAATTTTGATTCAGATAAAGTCCACTGGTTTTGATGTACAGGCCTATGAGTTTTGATAAATCAGTCATTCGACCACCACAATTAAGATACCAAATAGATCCATCATGCCTCCCTAAATTCTTATTATGCCTGCCTTGCAGTCAATCCCTCCTGTTCCCCTAGACACCAACAATTTGCTCCCTGTCTAGTTTTCCCTTTCTAGAAAAGTCTCCCCATTAAAAAAATCTCAACCAGTAATTAGAGTTGTCCTAAAAGGCTGTCTGTGGGCTGGCTGATGCTGGAGGTCAAGGCAAGCGACAGCCCCCATGCCCATTTCTTGCTCTAAACTGTAGACCAGTATCTAGAGAACCTCTGCTGAGAAAAGACAAAATTTGTCTCCACTTCCCGTCCCTCCCTTCAGCTTCTGCTGTGGTCTGACTCTTGCTTCCTCTCGTTACATTTGAAATCTTAAAGGAAACCTATCTCTTAGAGTGAGGACCTTGACTTGCATCCCACCCCTCCCAGGAAAGGGTGTCTCAAAGGGCCTGTGAATTAAGGAGTGGGGTTTAGGCTCCTTGTGGAAATCTGGGATTTCCAAGCTGCACCTTTAAGTGTTTACTTGGGGTGGCGAGTGGCCTATACCACACATGAACAGGACTGGAGTCCTTGGGTGGGTGTGGTCCCAAGAGAAAAGACTCCGGGTGGTTAAAGGCTCTTAGGAAGGACAGGGACTGGGAGTGTTTAGGGAGGGCTGATCTCTTGTCATTCTGGGTATAAAGGGATGGGTGTGAGAGCTTGCTACAGTAGAGAGGTGTGTGGGTGGCAGTGTGTAAAGTCTAAGGAAGAAAGGGTAAAATGATAGAGGGGAAGGACAGGACTGAAAAAGGGGATCCAGAGGTGGCTGATCTCTGGGGGAAGCTGGTACAGCTATGGCCTTGAGCAGTGTGACTTTGGGCAAGCTTTCTCAGCCTCAGTGAGCTATTCTGCAAAATGGGTACAAGCATTCTTCTGCCAAGATTGTGGCCAGGACTTGCACACACTGCAGACTGACAGGCCCCAAGGGCAAGGGCGCCTTGAGTGTCAGCAGCACCTGAGCTAGTTTCTGGAGACTGGGATCCCAAGAGCAGCGCATGAAGCTTCTAGAAATGTCTGAGGGAGGAAATGCTGGGTTTGGGGGGCTCCCCAGGGTGCAAGGATGACCACCCTCCTGCTGTTAACACTTTTCCCTCCAGCCAGATGCATCCACTGGTCCTACACCAGACATGAGCTTGCCCAGCACTCAAGGACACTTATGAATCTCGTCTGGGCTTTAGATGACAAGATCATTTTCCAAAATGAAATGGCAGAGACTGTTCAATGAACGGAGCAGTATGTGCATGGAAATCTCACTTTGGTTGAAAAAACTCCTGTGGGAAAGGCCTGGTAGAGGAAGACCTGCAAGGACAGAACCCAGGAATCGCTCTGAGAGGCAGGACTTCCAGTCTTTATTTTTATACTTTGCATATTTTGCAACTTTTAGCTCTGGTTCTCCACACTGCACAGGGTCTGTTTTTCTGACTCAACGTTATTAAAAACATAGCTTGAAAGGGCCCCCCTGCCCTCCCCGTCAAGTCCGAGCCCCAGGCAGGTCCGCCAGGCCTGCCTGGTTGCTCTGACCTCCGCCCACTCTTCACACCCACCGCGAACACCGAACACCGCTGCCTCCCGGTTTTTGCACTTGCGGTTTCCTCTTCCTCTCCACCCTCCAGCCTTCAGGTGGCGGGGGAGGGGGTGTTCCTCACCACCTTCTCTAGACTGGGTGCCTAACTTTCTCTCACTCACACAGCACTTCATTTCCTTTGGGTGTCTTATTACACTTTGCAATGGGAGACACGTGCCGCTGAAGCTCCCAGGCTTCAAATTTGGTTTAACTCAAAAGGAACGCGGGGATTTCCAATTAGCCCGTTAACGTGGCGCCCTCCGGTGGTCGCCGCTCACATTCCGACTTGCGGCCACTCAACCCATTTACAGCTGTGCGTTTGCATTCCATTCAGACTTCACTCTTAACGTGAGACCACACCAAACATCCCTAGCCCAGGCTTTCAAAAGCTCAGTCATTCTGGAGCGCACGCCATTCCCGGGCTCCTGGGCTCCGGTGCGGTGAATGAAGGCGCCACACGGCCAGTCGCGTTCAAGCCCCATTTATTTGGTTTCCCGCGCTCAGGCCTGCATCACCGGCCGGGACTTCTCCGCCTGCAGCTTCACTCCGGAGCCCGCGAAGCCGGTACCGCCCTGTAGGAGGAGAGGGTGCCGTGGGGGTTCCCTAGCCGCGGAGGTGAGTCTGGGCCCTGGCCCCCGGCTCGATGGCGGCGGGGTTACCCGAAGGCCAGGGGGCGGGGAGGAGGGGCGCCACTCACCCGCTGCAGCACGATGATGTCGCGGTCCATGAGCTTATCCCCGGTCACCGGGTCCACCATGTCCTTGCGAATCAGCTTCTCCACGCACTCCAGGGTGACCACGGCCCCACTGCGGTGAGGGTGAGGGTGGGAGGTGAGGAGTCGGGGCACCGCCCCAGAGAGGGGGCCACACCCGCGCCCGCCGTATCCGGCAGGTCCCCAGGCTGTCCTCTTGGCGACTCACGAGGGGCGCAGCACGGCGCAGGGCGTGGCGTTGCTCAGGCTGTCGCGGGTCACGGCGCACACGTAGCGCTCGCTGCGCGTAATGAGCCCCACGCGGTCCACGGAGCTGTCCAGCGGCGTGAAGCGCACCGGCGTCAAGTCGGACATACGCAGCGGCTTCCCGGACATGGGGCAGGTCACGATGCGCGACTGGGGTGGGGGAGGGAGCCAGGGTCAGCAGGCGGGGCTGGAGCCGGGTGCTGGGAGAATACGTAGGGGGCCTTCAGGACCCAGGTTTGGGAGGGGGGCGGGGTGTGAACCTGGCCCTCTCTGGCAAAGAGGGCACAAGGGCGCGTGCTGGGGCAGGGCCTCACCGGCTTCTCCAGCTTCGTGGCCTTCGCCTCGGGGGTCAGCGACGGGATCCAGAAGCTGGGCAGCGCTTTGTCCTTATCTTTGCCTGCGGAGCCAGCACTGGACGCGGGTTGGGCATCGTCTGCGGGGGGGAGGGGCTGGGATGCCGCACCCACGGAGGCACCTGTGGGACCCCCCGCCCATCTGCAGGCTCATCTCTCTCTCTCACCTGGGCCGTTCCCTGCAGAGGCGACCTTGGGCGTGAAGGGGTTGAGGGGCCGGCTCACGATGGCCGCCTCCTTCTCCAGGAAGCCCCGCACGTGGTCCTGCGCCGCGGCCCGCTGCAGCGCCTTCTGCTCCTCTCGCCGGGCGCCCCTCTGCTTCTCGTAGGCCTGCAGGCGGCCAGGGACCAGTGAGCCAGACACCCTCCTGTGGGCTGTGGGTTTGGGGCACCCTAGGTAGGGGCCAGGGTGGATCTCTGAATTTAAAGGAGGGCAAACTGGGACCCAGGCAGGGGACACTCCCGGCAGAGGCTTTTAGTGTTTGGTGCAGGCTGGTGGCTGCACAGTCATCTGCGGTGTGTCTCTGCTGCCTTCACTGGTTCCTCCCACCAACTGTAGGACACCCGAACCATTTCCCGTTTAGCTGGTTTGGGACTCGGTGGCTTCTCCGTCCCTTGGCAGCAGAGTGGTCAACAGCTTGGCTGGAGACAGACCACCAGAGCTCAAACCCTGCCTCTGTCACTGATGAGCTCTGTGGCCTCTAGAAAGCGCTGTGATATCTCCTGGCCACAGTTTCTTTACACATAAAACGGGTCACCTTCATCTGCCGGGCAATTTCCTTCTTCTGGTGCAAAATGTACTCTAGGATTGCTTCCCGCTCATAAAGGTAGCCATCTGGGCTGCAAAGAGAGAAGAGGATGAGAAAGCGTGGCCAGCAGTTAACAGCCACCCTCCAAACATCAGCTCCTTGTCCTGGAGACCCCCTAAGCATCTTACAGGCAGCAGCTCACTCAGGGCTCTGCTTAGCTCTCTGAGGTGACCGCGCCATTTTAACTCTCCTGGCTTTGTAATGTGCTCCAAAGCGTAGGGGAAAATCTTGTGCCATACAGGGTTAGCTCAGGAGGCCAAGGTTATCCACACCCTGCATATTCCAACCAAAGGACTGGCCTGTGCCTGGCTCCTGGGAGGATACTTCTAAGCCCTTGGAATGTCCTGCCTGGTAAGGGTTTGCCTGGGGGGCATGGCTTATGTGGCATCAGCTGGATCTCTGCAGTCAAGTGAGGGAAGTGAAGTCGCTCAGTCATCTCTCTTTGGGACCCCATGGATTGCAGCCTACCAGGCTCCTCTGTCCATGGGGTTCTCTAGGAAAGAATACTGGAGTGGGTTGCCATTTCCTTCTCCAGGGGATCTTCCCAACCCAGGGATCAAACCCAGGTCTCCCACATTGCAGGCAGATGCTTTACCATCTGAGCCACCAGGGAAGCCTCTGCAGTGAAGAGGCAGATAGTGGGAAGCACTTCACGAACTGTTATTATGGGCTGGCAGTGTTCCATACCCTCTGTTATGAACATATTCTCTTCCACACCCCATGAAATATACTAGGATCATGCCCAGGTCTCAGAGGGGAACACCAAGGCTCCGGGAGGGCAGGTGGCTTGTCTAGGGCGCCCTGGCTGTACAGCCCCTCCAGAGGTTCCCTTGCCCTTTGGCCCCTGACCAGCCCACCCACGTGCCCAGCTTACGTGACGACAGGGTCGTGGCAGGGCTGCAGCGAGAGGCAGCAGCAATCGAAGTCCTTGACAGCATCCCGGCTCAGTCGAATGTTCTGGGTGCCGTAGCCTGAGGCCGCTGGGGACAGGAACACACAGAGGGATGGGGAGCCAGGGGACGTGCCCCTGTGCAAACCCGAAGAGAAGGGCACAGCGAGGACCCAGCGGAGGTGGGGGGCGCTTGTGCAGTCAGGAGCGTGTGCTTGGGGTCTGTGCGTTGGGGGCGGGGCACACCCACAGGAGGTGTTCATCCCCAGAGGGTAAGTGACAAAGACATACAGGCTCTGAGGCAGCCCGAGGGCCAGCTCAGCGAAGAGGCTCGTGGCTGACTCCCCTCGGGCCTTCTGGCTCTGGGACCAAGCTCAAGCGCCCGCACCTCTCTGGACCTCAGTTTTCCCGTCTGGAATATGGGCTGACAACACTGATTCCTTCCTCTGTGGGTGCTTAGGAGGCTTAGATGAATTCTAACAGGAAGGCACTTAATGTACAAGGCAGGGAAAAGGTGGCTGGCTTGTGTGGGCTGTCATGTTATGATGCTATGACCATCTGTCATGTGGGCTGTGTTAGCACGGTCAGCAGAAAGACACACACAGCAAGCTCAACCAGAAGGGCAAAGCGAGTGCCCTGGGCATTTTGGGGTTTATCTGCCCCCTCGCAAACCCAGTACCTGTGTCCTTCTTTTTCTCATGGTAGGTGTAGACGGCCCCCGCTGTGCAGTTCTTGCCGTGCCGTGTCATCCCGGCGGGGACGAAGGGGCAGCTGCAAGGCAGCAGTGACCGGAGGGAGCCCACGCAGAGAGGACTGGACCTTTATGGACCCTGATCTGACCTAATGGGGAAGCTGGCAGTGGGGCAGGGGAAGACAGTTTTGCACTCATTAGATGGTTAACAAAAACCTCTACCCTCAAAAAAAAAAAACAAACCAAAAACCACTCCATCTTGAAAAAGACCTGGCAGCCGCAGCAGCAGCTGCCGCGGCGGCACAGAGCAGCCAGACACAAAGAGAGGGGCTGTTGGCGGGGTGGGGCGGGGGGTTCGCTATGTCGGATGACGATTCGAGGGCCAGCACCAGCTCCTCCTCGTCTTCGTCTTGCAACCAGCAAACTGAGAAAGAAGCAAACACCCCCAAGAAGACGGAGAGCAAAGTCAGCATGAGCAAAAACTCCAAACTCCTCTCCACCAGCGCCAAGAGGATTCAGAAGGAGCTGGCGGACATCACTCTAGACCCTCTGCCCGACTGCAGTTCCATATTCACCTACATGGCTGCAGGAGACGCCCGTCACCTCTGTTCAGTCACCGCTTCACCTGGAAGAAACCTGTTGGCCCTCCACGCACGACTCAGATGGCCCGTCCCTGCAAACCTCCCCAGCTCTCTCTGGGACGAGCTGCCGCTCCGTGTCTGCTCCGGCTCTCGGTTTCCGTAGCCAGTTTATGGTGCACTGTAGTGGTGCACTGTGCATTAAGCTGGAATGCATGCTCTTAGGCCAGTATTTTATGCTTATTTTCTGGGATCCAAGTGGATGATCCCTTGGAAATACAGCTATACCCTCTTGTACTTGGAAGAACTTGAATTGGTTAAAAGAGGCTTGTGTCACATGGTTTTAAAATGTTAATTTTGTTTTCCCTTTCCATCTTTTCTTGGTTTTTGTTTTTATTAAAACTATACACCAACATAGTAAAAAAAAAAAAAAAAAGAAAGAAAGAAAAAGACCTGAGGTTTGCTTCTGGAAGTGGTGTTGGAAGGGGCACAAGTTGCAAGTTATCCTGAGATGGTGGAAGGAGGGTTATGTGCAATCTGATGGGAAATTCTAGCATCCAAGGCGATGGGTGGGGCGAGAACACGCATGGGAGACTGAAGCGCCCGGCAGATGCTCAGGGATCTCGAGCATGTGTGGATGCTACACGCCCATATCAACTGAGCACGTCTGGATTCACTTAGGTGCAGTATGCCTGTTGCTCAAATTGTTCCCTCACGTATCACTCGCGTTGGAATAAATTCCGAGTTTTCAAAACAAGTGTTAGAGGGAGAACTGAGTGCACGTGGAATTCTGTCAATCAGCAAGAAAAACCCAGCTACCCCGATCGGACAATGAGCAGAGGGTGAGAACAGGCGGTTTACAGAAGCAGCTCAAAGACGGGCAGCTGGATGCCTCAAGCTCTCCTCACAGGAAAACCACGAGACATCACTTGACTCCTCTCTCCAAGGTGGCGGGCGGCACCGTGAGCGCTTGCTAAGACCAGGGTGAGGGTTGGTGATAGGAACCCCGCAGGTGAGGCTGGGGAAACACTGGCTGGGGGGACTTCTACAAAGTGAGTGCAGGAGATTCTGCGCTTGCGTGTGTGTACCCCAGAGACGACGCCCACTAGGGAGCACATGTGAGAATGTTCGTAGTGATGCTGTTTATCCTGGAGGGGAGCTGAAGGCAACTGAATATACTGCCCTGGCAGAATGGACAGTGACTGCCCACCAAGGAAACCATCCAGCAGTGAGATGCGACTGGGTATGTACAGAGCATCGTGGGTGGGTCTGAAAACCACGATGCTGGGTGAAAAAACAAAACAATCGACATGTGCACAAAACATTGTAAACACCTGCAAACAAAAGGATCATGCATATAATAATGGCTGCCTGTGTAAGGGAGGGGACTGACTAGATGGATGCATGCATGCTCAGTCGCTTCAGTCGTGTCCCACTCTTTGAGACCCCATGGACTGCAGCCCACCAGGCTCCTCTGTCAGTGGGGTTCTCCAAGCCAGAATACAGGAGTGGGTTGCCATGCCCTCCTCCAGGGGATCTTCCCAACCCAGGGATTGAACCCACATCACCTACGTCTCCCACACTGGTAGGCAGGGTCTTTACCGGCTAGTGGAAGGCTAAGGGATTACAAGAGTAATCCCCTTTTAACAGAGAGTAAATCAATCGAACAAGCTGAGGGTTGATGGGATCAATGGAGTAAGACCTTATGCCTGGCCCTGGCTCTCTCCTCGCTGTGACTCTAGACGGGTAGTTCCCTTTCAGAGCCCTTTGGTAAGAGGTGCGGAGAACCATGGGCTGTACCTGACGTTAACTGGATGGCTGTGTGGACTAAATGAGGTCATACACAGAGTCTGGCATATGGAATGCTCAGGAAATACTCTCTCCGGTTCTCTGGCTGCAAGGAGGATCCAGAAGGCAGGGGTGGGGGCACCACCAGGGACTCCCAAAATATAAAAAAGCAACTTAATCTTTATTTCCCTGGTTTATGATGCTTTCGGAAACTTGCCTTTCTCTTTCAAAACATAAACCTTTCCTGGAACCTATGGATCCTGCACGCCCCCTACTGGCGTCTTCCTCCCAGTAGGTACATTGACAGCATAGACGCACAGACCCGTAGTAAGGATGCAGTTGATGTTTTGGCAGATGCACACACCCTCCTAACTACCGCCCCAGTAGCGATGTGGAACATTCCTGTCACCCCAGCCGCAGCCACTGTGCTGCGTGTAGAGGTGGACCTTGGTGAAACACATCAACTCGACCCACGGCTCCTCCTCCAGCTTCCCCTCACCCCCCAGTTTTGGAGCAGGTGTCCGGCACCTGCCACCTCCCCAGCTCACCGGCCACCGCCCTCCTCTGCCCTGGCCCCCTGGCTTCCGCCCCCGTTCCCCCACCCATGACCACTCATGAAGGTCGAGTTCACCTCCGAAGGGACAAATTCCCCACTCTATTCTTAGTTGTCAACTGCCTTGACCCTCCGTGGTATTTGGCACTGGGCTGCTTGTCTTGTGGCCAAGCTCTTTGGCTTTGTGGACTGGGACGTTTTCTCTCTGAGAGGAGAGGAACTGCTGGAGAGGGAGCATTACTTCTCTGGGCTGTCATGGGAATAAGCACAAGGGACACTGCTTGACCCCTGACCCCTGGGCCAACTCCCCATGGCCTCATCTCATCAATCATCCAACTTCAGCCACCCTCTGGGGTCTGTTCCATCGGCATCTCCGCTTTGGAGAGAGGCAAACGGAGGCACAGAAGTGAAGCCATTTGCCTAGGCCAGTGGTTCTCAAAGTAAGGTCTGCCGAGACCCCAGGGGTCCCTAAGAAACTCTCAGGGGGTCCACAGAGCGATTTCCATGACACTAATATGTGTTTGCCTCTGTTCCTCTCATTCTCTAGTGAGCATCTGGTGGAGTTTTCCAGAGGCTGTGTGACTTGTGCTTGTGCAACCTTGGCTTTAAAACACGTCCGGTATACAGAGTGAAAGAAGCCAGGTACAAAAGGCCCTATTGTTGATTCCATTTATATGAAATGTCCAGAATGGGCAGATCCATAGAAACAGAAAGGAGACTGGTGGCTGCCACCCACTGGGAGAAGGGAGGACGGGAGTGGGGAGTGGCTGCTAAGGGGATGGGGTTTCTTTCTGCAGTGATGAAAATGTCCTGAAATCAGGAAGTGGAGATGGTTACAAAAATACTGATTATATGAAAAACCACAGAGTTACATACCTTAAATAGATGAGTGTTTTGTTATAAGAATATTTCAATAAAGACCCTTTCATGTCTGTTTTCATCTTATATTGTAAATCTTTTTTTCCTTTGGCCACACCTGTGGCTTGCAGGATCTTAGTTTCTGGACCAGGGATTGAACCCGGGCTTTCAGCAGTGAAAGCGCACAGTCCTAACCACTGGCCCACCAGGGAACTGCCCTGATATGGCAAACTGTGATAGATCGAACTTCCACAAACAAAAGGTTTTTGGAGTCCTCGCTGATTTTTAAGATCCTGAGACCAGGAAGTTTGAGAACCACTGACTGGAGTGGGCAGGTTTATGGTCTCCTCAGGACAGGCTCAGAAAATAGAACTACCACCATCTGCTGTCACTAGCACTTCAGAGAGGACACGTTCAAAGTAAGGGCAGCTATTATTTACCAACCTTCCCCTCTTACAGAGGAGAAACCAGGCCCATGGGGCCCCCCTGGCAACAGAGCTGGACTTGAACCCACTCACCCGGGCTCTGGAGCTGCCCCCCCTTGGTCACGTGACAGCTGGCAGTCCTCCTGGGGAGGTCACAATCCGAGAATAAAGGCTAATCCACTCCCATGCTCCTACGAAATCTTCAAAATCCACAGTCTAGTCCACTCTTTTAATATGTCTCGATTCAGACAACAATTTTCACTGGAGGAACTTGCCCTGCATTTAGGTTTCATAAAATTTACAGGAGCAAATGTACACTCACATGTCCTGGTTGCGCCGGACATACTTAAAAGTTTTCCAGGGACTGAATCCAGTTTGGTGCTTGAATTTAAATTAATTAAAATTAAGTGATTAAAAAAAAAAATACAGTCCCTCAGGGCCCTGACACAAATATCAAAGATTGCCACAGCCTCTAGGAACTCGTGGCTACTATGTTTAAAAAACATGACCACAATACCATGGATGCATTAATAATTCCTTAACATCATCTTCTATCCAGCTGGTATTCAAATCTCCCTTATTATCTCCCCGGGTCTTTTTCTCCAGTCGATTTGTTTGAATCCTCAATCTCCTGAGGTCAGAGATCCCTCTCAGAACTAAAGAATGAGAAAACTAAAGAAGAACTAAAGGATGCTACAAGTCCCCTCCCGAGAGGAGCATGAGGTCACATGGATGCTGCTGGCTGTCCCAGGGGGGTGGAGGCCTGTGTTAAGGGAACCCAAAGGGCCAATTACACTCAAGGAACTCACAGACAAATATAGGAAGTATCGGAAGCAGGAAGGAGGGAGGCTCCCTAAAAGCAAAAGGGAACATCTGAGATTTTTCTATTAATAGTGATTGGTATTCATCTAAGAGGTTCGGTAAACCCAGCCCTGTTATAAGCATTTTATACATGTTAACTCCACTGAATCCCAGGGCTTCCCTGATAGCTCAGTTGGTTAAGAACTGCCTGCAATGCAGGAGACCCTGATTTGATTCCTGGGTTGGGAAGATTCCCTGGAGAAGGGATAGGCTACCCACTCCAGTATTCTTGGGCTCCCCTGGTGGCTCAGACGGTAAAGAATCCGCCTGCAATGTGGGAGACCTGGGTTTGATCCCTGGGTTGGGAAGATCCCTTGGAGAAGGGAATGGCTACCCACTCCAGTATTCTGGCCTAGAGAATACAGTCCATGGGGTTGCAAAGAGTCAACTGAGTGACTTTCACTTTCCACCGAAGCCCACAGCACAAATGGCTGCTACAAACAAGGAAACAGAGGCAGGGAGAGGTGCCCAGTGCAGCCGGGGGTTGACCCAGGCATCTGCATCTGTGGCCGAGACCATCGCAGGTGCTGCCTGGCTGCAGGTGGCCCCAGGCCCTGTGCTGACTCTCAGTGTGGAATGGGGCAGCTCCTATAGGCCTGGCTCTGCTCCTGGAAATCCCCGTGGGCCTGGGCCTCCCCCTACCCCGCCCTGGAAATCCCATCCGCTTCCTCCTCCCAAGCCCCATCAGGAGTTGCCTCCTCTGGGAAGCCTGAGGGAGGCATTCCTGATGCTCTGACAATGCCCTGATTTACCTCCACTACAGCCATCTCAGAATTTCCCCCTCCAGACTAGGAACCCCCCTAGAGGTGGGGCCTGGGCTGGACTCCAGGTTGGGTCCCAGCACTGCCTGGCACCTGGGGGTGGGGGCTGGACACAGAGATGGCATGACAGTATCAGTTAACGACTTCCAACCATAGGGCCGGGGGTAGATGTGTAATCAATGAAACGAATCATCCATCCAGTCAATACATCACAAAAGCACTATAAGAACAGAAATGACTGGACTTCCCTGGTGGTCCAGTGATGAGAAAACTTTGTGTTCGCAATGCCGAGGACCCAGGTTTGATCCCACATGCCACCATGAAGATCGAAGATCCCATATGCCACAACTAAAACCCACCACAGTCAAATAAACAAATAAATATTTAAAAGAAAAAAAGAACAGGATGGTGTGGAGGGGGACACTGTTAGAAATTAAGAGGAATTTAAAAGACAAAACAATGATTTGAATTGATTCTGATTCAAACAATTGATATTTTTATCAGGGTTGCTTTTGTAAGTGTGATAACAGTATTGTGGCCATGGAAGAAAATGTTCCTGCTTTTTTGTGTGCCTATATGCTTTTTAAAATTTAAAAAAAAAATTGTTGGAAAATTTTTTTAAAGTTGAAGTATAGTTAGTTTAGTGTTGTGAAAATGTCTCTGCTTTTTACACATGTATCCTAAAATATTTAAGGGAGAAATGTCACAATAGACAGACTTTGCCTTATATATTTAATTTTTAAAAATGCCCAGCTAGGGGTGTGCTCAGAGCAGGGGGCCTGAAGAAATGGCTTGTCTGTTTATAACACACCCAATAGGAATCTGGGTTCACTGTGACAAGGGGCACAAAATGTGTGGCCTTCCTATAAACAGAAACCTGACACATGAAAAAAACAAATAAATAAAATAAAAATAAAAAATAATAAAAAATGCCCAGCCAGTATGGCAAAAATATTAATAAACAGAAACTCTGGCCATATGAATTTTTATATTATGATCCCACTTCTATGTAAGTTGTGTTAGGTAGGAAGTTAGACATGAGCAACCAGGGGAAGACTGGCTGAAAGGGATGCAAGTCCTCTCTAAACTCTGAGACACACCCAGGAGAGCTCACAGATATGCTACAAATATAACCACAGAGACTTTTCAACTCCTGCACGTGAATCCTATTCACACAGTGGATACAAAATGACCACAGGGGCTTCTCCAAGTAACCTTACCCGCGGTTAGGCAGTTAGGAGCCTATTAAGGCATAAACAACACAGCCTGCGGCTCTACAACTTATAATTATCATTTGGCTTGAGCGTATGCCCATTTCTATTCCCTTTCATTGACTGGTGGTGGGTACAAGCCCTACTTTGAATGGGGCAAAGCCAAATGGAGGAGACTGGAAGTGTAAAGAGGGAAGCCAAGAGGGCTTAACAGGAAGGATGAGGAGGACTCCTACGGGAGTGTTGGATTAATAAAAGATTATCCGCTTGAGCTGAATGGAGCTGTAACTTGTCTGTTGTTCTACACTTTTTCGTCATTGCTCCAAATTTTTGTTGCCACGAGACAAGAACGGGAGGAAGAGAAAGAAACTAACCTGACAGGTGGGACATTTTCATAATAAAATATTAAAGTAAAATTGCTTTAAGGATCCATCAAGACCTGAGTTCACAACGAATCAGCAGCACCATCGAAGTGAGAACCTAGGACTGCCTAACCCCAAAGCTCCAGAGGAAAACGTTAACCCACAGCAACTCCCAAGAGGGAAGGGCCTGTCAAAGGTGCAAGGAGGCAGCGGCGGCGACTGCACAACACTTCCCCGCCCTCCCCATCACGGTCTGGGAAACGGAGGCCAAGAAAGGGTCCACCCTTTCTTGAGGGGTTGCTCCTCATTCAATATCACTCCTTAGACCTCCCCCAGGAGTCCCAGTCTCTTCCATGCCCTGGGATCCGTAGCTCATTCGTCTGCACTGGAATTAATACTCTGGGGAGAACTGCCGGATGAAGGTTTGGCTACCTAAAGGGATTTCCGGCACCTCCAATTCGGCTTCAAACTTGAGGCACCTAGAGGGCTCTATTAATGACTGCCAGGAAGTCAGATTTCAAAATCTTGTCCCAGTCTCCCTCAGGACCACAAGACTCTTGCCCACGGGAAGGCAATCGCACTAACACTATTCTTCTACCGCCTAGAACTCACCTCACAGACGACCCCTCCTTCCTCCGTGGCTACTTCAACAGTACTCCTACACCGGAAAGGAGCTCTGTTTTCCCTCTCCGCTCCGCCGCTTCCGCCCGGCGAAGAGACCGGAAGTAGTTCTACCCCTAGTGGCGGAGAAAGCTCTTCTGGCTTGGTAAATTCTCCCTCCTTTTTCTTCCTCCCTCCGGAAACGTGAGTGGCAACTCGAGGGTTCCGGTCGGTGAAAC
The DNA here is from genome assembly GCF_963930625.1 of Muntiacus reevesi. NCBI lineage: Eukaryota > Metazoa > Chordata > Mammalia > Artiodactyla > Cervidae > Muntiacus > Muntiacus reevesi. The sequence continues at coordinate 268,033,626 of NC_089250.1, forward strand.
TGGCGTGAATAGGGGGCGTGCTTAGTAAATACTAGGCGTTTCCCTGGACGGGCCTAGGCTTTGCATCTCTTCAAGCCTGTGTTTAAGGACTAACCACTTTGCCCAGAAATTGAAAAACCCGCTTACCAAAGTGTGTATCATCCACTTTTCTGCCGCAAAAGAAGAGACAATAGAGAATGGACGGCTCCTCTGTCCCCACTTTGTAAATGGAGCAGTTGAGAAATCGGAAGTCAGAGTCTTTCAAATTGTCTCAGGAAGCAGGAATTTACTGCGGCATACCTACCTATCTCTAGGGACTAAGGCATACCAGTTTCTAGACAGCTAGATGTTCATTTCCGTAGCTCAGCCTGGCGAGCTCTCTGGGGAGAGGGGGGAATTGGATAGGAGGGGAGGAGGCGCCTATCCAACACCCTGAGTGTCCCCATGGTGTCAGGAGACCCAGGCTCCCTTTGGGGTTCTGGACGTTATACCCTTAATTATAAGGTCCCTTTATTTATTTATGTATTTTTTTCATAAGGTCCCTTTAAATACTCTGTCCCTTACCTGAGTCCCGCCCAGGGCAGGTAATAAAAAACCCCGCCCCTCTTGCCTGGAACCAGGATTGTGTCGGCTTTAATGAACAAAGTACCCTCCCGTTCCTCTCCCCTCCCCTCTCCCCTGCCCCTCTTCACGGCTGGCCGCAGTTAGCCGAGGAGGCCCTGATTAAGGAGAGGACAGTACTCCCAAGTTTAGGCAGGTAAGTGAATGTCCCTGGAGGCAGAGCTTGACTTGGGGACCTTGGTAACCTGGCTTTGGGCTCTTCTGGTACCCAGAAGTTGGAGCCCCCAAACCCAGGAGTCCAGGATGACTGCCCCCTCCCTCAACTGCTTGACCACAGGATATGTGCGTCTGGTTTTACTTCTTGTATACTCTTTGATCTCTGTGGGTGGAAGGGTTTCCCTGGTGGCTCAGAAGGTAAAGTATCTGCCTACAGCGCAGGAGACCTGGATTCAATCTCTGGGTCAGGAAGATGGCTTGAAGACAGGAATGGCAACCCACTCCGGTATTCTTGCTTGGGAAATCCCATGGACAGAGGAGCCTGATGGGCTACAGTCCATGGGATCGCAAAAAACTCAGACACAACTGAGCAACAAATGCTGTAGGTGGATGTGGCAATGGGCACAGAGAGATAGGTATATACGTGGAGATTATCAGGAAGAAAGTGATCCAATCCTTGGATGTGTTTACGAGCGCCTGCTATGTGCCCAAACCCGTGCTGGGTGCTGCACGCACAGCTGGGAAAAAGATAAGCTCCTGGTTCTGGTCTCTGGAGGGACACTGCGTTTGCTGAAATCCTGCCTCTGAATCTTGCAAACTGTGTGAACTCGGGCAAGTTCTTTTACTTCTCTGTGCCTCAGTCTCCTCCTGTATCAAAAGGAGATAATAATAGCACTGTGGTGAAAATGAAACTGAGTTGATAGAGGTAAATGACCTTGAACAGTCTCTGGTCCAGATTACAGGCCACGTAAGTGTCTGCTCTTATAATTCATGGACCACAGAGTCTGATCAGGGAGACCTGGCCTCATTCTTCAGTGGCTGAGGCACTTCTCATCTAACCACACCTGGTTCCTAGTGTCCACAAAATATGAGGGGCTGCCCCTCTGTGCTGCTGCTATACCTGGGATTGGCCACCTGCCTGGACACACCACCCAGTGGGAAGCAAGGCCTAGGTGAGTGTTGAGGGGAAGAGCCAGAGTCCAGGCAGCAACACCCACCTTCCTCTGGCCCAGGAGAAACCCTGCCTCCAGTCGCCTCCTCCCCAGGACCCCATAAGGACTCTCCATCTCCTTAAGTTCAGGCTCCTTCATGTCCCCAAGGACTTCCCTGTAGCTCAAACGGGAAAGAATCTGCATGCAATTCAGGAGACCAGGGTTCAATCCCTGGGTCAGGAAGATCCTCTGGAGAAGGGAATGGCAATCCACTCCAGTATTCTTGCCTGGAGAATCCCATGGACAGAGGTGCCCGGCGGGCTACAGTCCATTGGTTTGCAAAGAGTCAGACACGACTGAGTGACTAACACACACACACACACACACACACACACACGTGTCCCCAGTCCTAGGAGCCCTCCGTTTTCTGTCCCTTATGTCTTTTGGACTGCCCTGGAGGCTCAGACGGTAAAGAATCTGCCTCCAATGCAGGAGACCAGGGTTTGATCCCTGGGTCCGGAAGAACCCCTGGAGGAGGGAATGGCTACCCACTCCAGCATCTTTGCCTGGAGAATCTCATGGACAGAGGAACCTGGGCAGGCTACAGTTCGTGGGGTGGCGGAGTCGTGCACAACTGAGCGACTAATGCCCTGTGTGTCTTTTGGGCCCAGAGGTCTTCCTGGACTCCCCAGAGGCACAGAGCTTCCTAGGCAGCCGTAAGCGGGTTCCAAGAGCCAATTATTGGGACCTGGAGTTGTTCACTCCAGGGAACCTGGAGCGGGAGTGTCGAGAGGAGATATGTTCCTGGGAGGAGGCGCGAGAGTACTTTGAGGACAATATTCTGACGGTGAGAAGTCCCCGGAGGTAGATTCAAGGGGTCCCCGGAGGAGTACCCTCTAGGACCTGGGGGTGGGGTCCTGCCCCTCAACTCAGTCTGCCTTCCTGCCTCAGAGACCAGGGTGGGCTGGTCTGGGGGTGTGAAATCTTCCAGTTGATGCTTTTCAGCCTTCCCTCCTCCTGCCCATTCAAGGATCACTTTTGGGAGAGCTACGTCCACAATGGCAAAGGAGGTGAGTTGGGAGAGCTCTCTCATCCTGTACAACTAGGGCAAGGCTTTACCCGGGAGGCTGAACCACCATCCCCCACCCCAAACTGGCTCCCTCCAGACTCCATGCCCCATGAGTTACTGGAGGGAGTTGTCAAAGAAAGCCCTTCTTCTGAGACTGGAGCCCTCACCTCAGGATCCCACCACACCTCACTGAGGGGAGGTCCCCTGTCCCCGGGAAGGGGGACAGTTGGAAGGAGAGGTTACAGCCCTGAGGCCTCAGACTCGGAAACCCTGGCCCACCTGAGCCCATCTTGGAGTCCAGAGCCTCAGCAGTTTGGTTGCTAAGGGGGTTGCTCCCTAGCAACGGGGCCGGCGTAGGCCAGTTGGTGGCAGCCTGTGTGTCTTCACCTGCTGGATCAGCCCAGTCCCAACCCCAACCCCTCCTCTGAGTTCTGAGGCCCCATGGTGGCTGCAGCCTTGTTGCTAAGGGGGGGGTGCTCCTTAGCAACCAAGCCTGGCCAGGCTGGACCAAAGAAGCCAGCAGCACTCACTACCTGGTTGGTCCCCCCTCCCCCACAACTCCATCCTGGCTTTGCCCTGGTTGCTAAGGAGGCCTTCTCCCTAGCAACCACACCTAGCCAGGCTCAGGACCCAAGGCCTCCTGCCCACAGGAGGACCCCCCTCCAGGTACCAGGCATCTCACCCCCCTAGTGGCTTGGTTGCTAGGAGTGTATCCTTAGCAACAGGCACTAAGTCTGGGCTAGAATCCTCACATTGGTTGCTAGGGGAGGTAACTGGTTTGCTACAGGCCTATGAAGGCCTGGTGGCTTCTTGAATCTACCTGAAACGTGTCAGAATCAGGAAGCCCCACCTTCTGAGTGCAGCTTTTTGTGAAGAGGGCTAAAAGCCTGGGATTTACTGTTTGAGGAAAGTCCCCTGCTACCCAGTCCTAAAGGAAGCTTCCCCAGCAGCAAGACCTAGCAAGGCCTCAGGAAGCCAGGGTCCTCCCTGTGCCCCACCCCCCTTTTCCTCAGATATGAAAACTTGATTACTAAAGGCACTTCACCTTAGCCAAGGGTTCACATGAGTCCTAAACCCCATCACTCTGTGACTGATGGGGGATGTCCCCCTTGATAGATAAATTTTTCTGACCTGTCTGGTGAGGCCTCGCCCCTCTGTGGGCTGGCTGGTAAAAGGGACTGCATTCCAGAGGGGACAGGATTGCCAGATAAAATACAGGATCGCTCCCCGCCCTAGACCCCCAGTTAAATTTGAATCTCAAATACACAGGGATAATTTTTTTTTGTAGTATATCTCATATATTCCATGAGACATACAAAAAAGTTACTCATTGTTTATCTAAAACTCACATTTAACTGGGTCTCCTCATTATTGTTTGCTAAAATCTGGCAGTACTGAGCGTGGGGACTCAGAAAATTGTCTGCTTGAACTCCCTACCCTAACTAAGCATGTCAACTGCAAACATCCCCCTCCACCCCCCGCAGGACGTGGACGAGTGGATGTCGCAAGCCTGGCTGTGGGGCTGACAGTAGCCATTGTGCTCATTGTCCTGGGCAGCCTGGGAGCCTTCTGGTATCTACATGGCCGTCGGGGCCGCAGGCAGCATTCCTGTCCTCAAGAGTAAGGGGGCTTTGGGGGCTGTAGAGCTTTAGAGCAGGGTGAGCAGGGGAGGGAGGGGTCATCCTAAGGAGATGGACCAGATCGGGGGCAGGTGGGCACTGCTGAAAGATCTGAGGAGACTGTTCTGTGAAGAGTCTGTGAGATTCTGTGTCCGATTGCGGCATCCGATTATATCCACAGTGCTTGGCACCAAATAGGGACTCCATCAATATTTGCTGGCTGGCTGTCTTTGCAGTACCCAGTTTACAAGTGATCTTCATCCTGTGGATGCTGTATCTGATGAGGCTGCAGCCTGTGGTCTGTGGGTGTCTGTGGGATGTCAGTTTCCGGGGTGACAAGATGAGGCTGTCTTTGTGTGTGTCCGTGTGAGTTGTCTAGGTGTGTGTTTCTCAGTGGCAAAGTGTAAGAGAGTGCGTGAGCATCCGTCTCGAAGTGGAGTAGATTTGGAGGTTTCCAGGAAGAGTTTGTTGGAAGAGTGGATCTGGGAAATTTGTGCCTGAGTGTTTCTCTGTTGTGTCTGTCTGTTTCTTGTGTGTGTCTGCCTGCTTCTCTGCAGGGCTGTCTGTTTCTCCATGACTCTGCCTGTATCGGGGCACTTGTGTCTGTGAATGAGCCTGTCTCAGCAACTGTTGATTTCTGTGACTGCCTGTCATTGCGTGGTGCTTTTCTGTCTGTAGAGTTCGGTTGAAGGTGACCCTCTTTTCCCCTGGTCCATCTCCCTTTCACCTCTGTCCCCCTACCACCCTCAGAGTCTCTGTCTCCCTAAGTCTGACCTTTTCCCAGGGCTCTCTCTCCTGTAGGATTCCCCTGCTAACACTGCACCTTCTGTCCCCAGTGTCGAGCTCATTAGGCCCCTTAGTGATCTGAGCCCGCAGACGCCCCAGCCTCCACCCCCACCCCCAGGCCTCCCCACCTACGAGCAGGCGCTGGCGGCCTCGGGGGTACACGACGCACCTCCGCCCCCCTACACCAGGTATGGGGCTGGGCTTCGGCCTGGGGGCGGGGCGCAGAGGGGAGGGCACGGCCGGGGGAGGGGCGTGGGCTTAGGGGCGGGACTTAGAATTTTGAGCTTATTATCCAGGGCGAGGCTTGGAGAACGGGGGCGTGGCCCAGCCGTGTGTGTGTGTGTGTGTGTGTGTGTGTGTGTGTGTGTGTGTCTGTCTGTCTGTGTGTGCGTGTCTGTGTACGTGTGTCTCTCTGGAATATTATAGGAGGGTGGGTCTTGAATCCAGAGGGTCCGGGATTGGCTGAGACGCCCAGGGTGGGCCGGAGTGGTCTTGGTTGATGGGGCAAAAACAGCCGGGCCTTTGACTCCGCACTGTTCTCCTCCTCTTGCAGTCTCAGGAGACCCAGCTGAAGAGCGGCTTCGGAGCGGAGCCGGGGTTCTCTGAACCGTGCTCCAGATTCGCACCGGATTCCGGAAACCCCCAGGCATCCTAAACTCCGGAGCTGAGCTTGGAGGGGTGATGGGAGTAGGGGTCGTCCGGCCCGAGGCCTACTCTACCACACGTGTTTCCGCTGCGTACAGATACAAGCAAGTTCCCAGGCAACGTGTTCCCGCGTCCTGGCCCCTCGCAGGCCCCCACGGTCTCCTGACCTGGGGGTATCCGCCAGCCCCGTACCCGGGGTAGGAGTGCGTGGAAACTTGGACCCAGGAGCGCAGTCCGGGTGCGCAGACTCGCGTGTGAGCGGGTGTGACACGGCCATCGCCCTCAGTGTCACGGACCACGGACACGCAGAGACTCGCCTGTGCACACGCGTGCTTTCCTGCGCTCCCCGTGCGCGCACAGGGGCACTCTGCAATCCAGGAAAAGATGGGGGGACGTATTTGCAAGCGGGCTCGGTTGGGGGCAGGATCGCGCTGCACCTGGGGGACTGGAGTTGAGCTCTTTCCCCAAATAAAAACACCTTGGAAAAGAGATGCAAAAGAGTGAGATAATGCAAAAATTAAAAAAGAAAAATCAAATAAACTGAACTGCGTTCCCGGGCGCGTCTGCGCACGGCGGAGCTAGCTTTTTGTACAAACGCTGCACCCTACACCCCCAGGCCCTGCTAGCGCCCTGTGTCTGCCTCTCTCTCTCTCTCTCTCTTTTTTTTTTTTTTGCATTTGCACGGGATTGTGGGAGGAAGCGGAGCGCAGCCAGACACCCCGCCGCCCGCCCCCCCTTCCCCTCCCCCCTCCCCCAGCCGCCTTGTGCAAAGATGGCTGCACCGTGAGCGCAGAGGAGGAGGAGGCGGCGGCGGCGGCGGCGAGAGAGCGAGCACCCAGAGCCCGCACCCACCCCGGGGCCGCCCGGGACGCCCCCTCCTGAGCGCGCGCCCCCCCTTCTCTCTTGCAAGGGCCGGGGCAAAGGCGGAGACAGCGGGGTCCCTCCTCCCCCCTCTTTCCCTCCAGGGGGAACCCCCCTTCCCCCCTCCTTGGCTCGGCGGCTGCACCCCCTCCCTTGCCCGCCCCTCCGCCCCTGTCCCCTCCCTCCCCCGCCCGGGGCCTTCCCGGGCCTTCGGCGGCTGCAAAGAAAAAGAGAGAGAGAGAGAGAGAGAGAAGGGAAAAAAAAAGCAACAGCGGAGGGAGAGGCGGCGGAGGAGAGCGCGCGCGCGCCCCCTCCCTCCCTCCCTCCCTCCCCCTCCCCCAATTTCCACCGCGGCCAATTCATGGACAGGAACTACCCCAGCGCCGGCTTCGGGGACCCGCTCGGCGCCGGGGCGGGATGGAGTTACGAGAGGTCAGCGAAAGCTAGGTAAGGAGCCGGGGGTGGCCTAGAGGAAGGGGCCAAGGGGTGGGGGCCCAACCCTGCCGGGCCCGCCCGGCTACGCGTGCATCGCAAACTCCCCTCCGGCTTGCAAGGGAGCGGCCTTCCTCGGTTTGCAACAACGCCGCCGCCCCAGTTTGCAAATTGCAAACTCCGCCAAAGCCAGCTCCGGCATGCAAAGAGAAAGATGCAGCGGGGAAATGGGGGTGCAAAACAATTTCAGACCGAGAGGCCTTGGGAAGGTGGGAGGGACTGGCGAAGCAAGGCCTGGATTTCCCCCCATCCTTGGATTCCCGGCTTGCTGACCCCTCCCCCTCGCGCCCCAGGCTCTGCTCTTGCAAAGGTGGGAAGGAAAAGAAAATTAGAACGCAGACCTGGGGGGCGCGCCCCCCCCAGGTCCTATTGTTCCGGGACTGCGCGAGGCCGCGCTACGCGGGCCCCCCCCCCGAAATTCCGCGCGCTGAGTGGGCACGGGGCCCCGCCCCCTTCCGAAGCTGGGGTTCTGTGTGTGTAAGGGGGGGATGTCCTGGCATCAGAGACACACCCCCTTGAGCTCCCCCACCCGCAAAGACAGAGAATCCTAGTTGATGGCGAGGAGAGGAGTGTTTGACCTCTTGAGTCCGGGCCATGGATGGGGGCCGCTGCATAGGAAGACGAGGCTGTTTCTCCAGTGTGTGGTTGTGTGTGTGAGCGTGGGCCCAGGCGTACATAGCTGGCAGCCAGTTCACCTGCGAGTCTGCCCCTTTTCTACTGTTTGTGTCACGCCCTCACTCTTCACCTGCCCCCTGCCCCCCTCCCCCACACACCTGGGTTTCCCAGGTTGGCAAGGGCAGGACCCCAAGTGAGTTAGGATTTTCCATGTGGGACTGCTCGCTCCGTGTCTTTCCCCACGAGTGAGTTGAATACTGGTTTACACACATACCTGGCCTTGCATGGGTCCATGCATCTGAACCTCAACCCGGGGGATGCACGACGTTCATGTTCACACTTGTACCTGGTACTTTCCCTGAGTCCTATCCTCACCCCCCCTCCCCCATACCTGCTGTTGGGGAACAATCTGCGGCTGCCCCTGGCTCGGTATGCACCATCCCGTGAGGTTCAGGGCCTCTGTGTTCCCACGTGTCTGAAGAAGAGGGGGAGTCCCTCGGGGGTTGGCCCCAGGGCTTTGTGTCCCCTACAGGGTGGGGGCCCTGGGAGCAAACTCCCTATTTTCAACTTAGACACTTTTCTCTGACTCTTCAGCCTGTCTGTCTCCTTCCTGTGCATGTCTGTGAGGCTCTCTGGGCTCTATTTACTGGGGCTCGAGTGGGGACCATGGCTCTTTTAAGTTGGGGACCCCGATTCCCTTGTCTTTTCCTTTATGGCTCAAGGTTCCTTAGGATAACCCCCAGTCAGCTGGAAGATTCTCCCGAACTCCCTGGGGGATTTGCTGAGTTCCTCACTCCGAGGGCAGCTTCGGAGGAAACCCTAACATCTCCCTTTCCACCCCCTACCCCACAGCTTGGTCTATGGCAGCTCCAGGACCTCACACCCCGAGACGGACATCTTACACCGCCAGGCCTACGCGGCCCCCCACCCACTGCAAAGCTATGCCACCAACCACCACCCGGCAGGTACGGCCCCTGTCCCGCCCCGCCTGGCCCTCCCTTCGAAGCGGCTGATTGGCTGCTGAAAGTTCCACCCTTCCTAATTGGCTGTGCCCTCCGTCCTGGCTCGCCCCTTGCCACTTCTTCCCTGATTGGTTGTTCTGAGGCTGGTCAATTTCTTGCCGGATTCGTCCGCCCCTCTTTCTGGTCCCGCCTCTTTCGCTCCAATTGGTCCGGTCCTCTCAGCCCCCAAATCCCACCTTCTCTTCCAGGCTTTTCCGCCTCTCCTGCCCACCCGGTCCCTTCCCTCTGGATTTGTTCATCCTCTTGGTTCTCTGAATTCTTTCTTCCTGATTCTCTTTCTTCCTGATTGGCTCCGATTCTTGGACCTCCCCCTCCTCCCTTAGATTTGCCCACTACCTGATTCTTCTGTGACCGGGCCTCTAGTACCTCGGATTGATTTTCCTTTGATCCTGCCGCTTCCCTTCCTAGATGGATCAGCAACCAGACTGTTGCCAAGTTTGACCCTAAGACCCTCTTGGTTGGCTCCTTCCCTTTATCCCTGCCCCCCACCCTTTCTTTTTTTTTTTTTTAAATCCGGACCCTCTCACTTGGACTTAACCCCTTTCGACTTGTTCTCTGGTTCTTCCCAGTGGCACCAGTATCACCCCATCTCTTCCCCTTCCTTGTTAGAATTGCCTAACTCCTTTGGCCTCCCTTGGACCGCAAGAACTCTCTGTTCTTTTTCTCCCACTTTTTTTCACCTCTGGATTTTTCTACTCCTTTGTCTACTTTTCCCCTCCTGGGCTCCCTGCCCTTAGGATTGCATCCTACTCCATCCTGCTTACTGTCTCCTTGTTTCTGCCTACTTTCTCCTCTTTGAATCTGCACCTTCCATCCAATCCCCTTTCCTGACCCAACTTGCCTTTGGCTTGCTTTTTCTCCCTTTCAACCTTGCCCTATCCCCCACCTAGCTGACTCAACCCCCGCCCCGACCCTTGCCAGGCCTCTCTGGACTCTTCGACACTGGCCTCCATCACGCAGGCTCAGCAGGGCCCGACGCCTCCGTCATGAACCTCATCTCGGCCCTGGAGTCCCGGGGCCCGCAGCCTGGCCCCTCTGCCTCCTCTCTTCTTTCCCAGTTCCGCAGTCCTTCCTGGCAAACAGGTAAGCCCGCTGCCAGCCCAGGAGGGCCAGGGTGGGGCTGGAGTGTGGTCGACTCTGACCTGTGGTCTCCCTCATTCATCCCTAGCCATGCACACGCCAGGCCCCACGGAGCTCTTCATCTCAGGCGCCCTGCCCGGTTCCAGCACATTTCCATCCTCCTCCGCCCTTTCGGCTTATCAGCACCCAGCTTCCTTTGGCAGCCGCCCCTTCCCAGTTCCCTCTTCCCTCACCCTCCAGGATCCCCCATTTAGTCCCCCAGCTAATGGGCTCCTGTCCCCCCATGACGTGCTGCACCTGAAGCCCTCGCAGGCACCCACGGTGCCCTCCTCGCTAGGTTTTGAGCGCCTGGCGGGGGGTGGTGTCCTGGGGCCCGCTGGTCTCGGCCCAGCCCAAACCCCACCTTACCGCCCTGGTCCCCCAGACCCACCCCCACCTCCCCGCCACCTCCCGACTCAGTTCAACCTGCTGGCTTCCTCTTCCGCTGCTGCCGCCGCCGCAGCCGAACAATCCTCTCCACAGCTCTACAACTTCTCGGGTGCTGCCCCCGGCCCGCCGCCCCCTGAGCGGGCCCTGCCCCGCCAGGACACCGTCATCAAGCACTACCAGCGGCCCGCCAGTGCCCAGCCACCCCCACCCCCACCCCCAGCCCATGCCCTCCAGCACTACCTGAGCTGCGGAGGCAGCTACGCCTCCATGGGCCATCGGGCCAACTTGGCCTGCAGCCCGCTGGGCGGTGGGGAACCCTCCCCTGGCGCTGGTGAGCCTAGCAAAGCTGGGCCCAGTGGAGCCACGGCCGGGGCATCAGGCAGGGCTGCAGGCCCTGAGGCAGCTGGAGGAGGTGGTGCAGGGGGTGGCGGTGGAGGTTACCGCCCCATCATTCAGTCGCCTGGTTACAAGACGGGCAAAGGTGGTTACGGGGCAGCTGCGGGCGGTGCCAGTAGGCCCCCACCAGCCCGTTCGACCGCCACGCCCAAATGCCAGAGCCTAGGTGGGCCAGCAGCGGCCTATGCCACTGGGAAGGCCTCCGGGGCTGGAGGAGCAGGAGGCCAGGCCTATTCCCCCGGTCAGCCCCAAGGGCTTCTAGGACCCCAAGCTTATGGGCAGGGGTTCGGAGGGGGTCAAGCACAGGACTTGAGCAAAGGCCCTAGCTACTCAGGGGGGCCCCAGCAGCCCCCAAGTGGTCCCCCACCTCCTGGCCTAGCCACGTGTCAGAGCTATTCCCCAGACCAGCTGCAGGGGCAGCTGTATGGGGTTCAGGGTGAGCCGTACCCGGGGCCAGCTGCCCACTCCCAGGGTCTGCCCACGGCCAGCCCCTCACTCAGCTACAGTACTGGCCATTCCCCAGCACTCTCGGGCCATGGAGGCGGTTGGGGGCCCAGCTCCCTGGGGGGCGGCGGAGAGGCCAGCCCTTCTCACATCATCCGCCCACTGCAGTCGCCACCTGCCCCCGGCCGCCCGCCCGGAGTTGGCTCTCCGGGAGCCCCTGGCAAATACCTGAGCTCTGTCCTGGCCTCAGCCCCGTTCCTGGCACCCCCAGGGGCCAGCAGCTATGCAGCTGGAGCAGGTGGCTACAAGGGCAAGGGGGACGGCTCCGAGCTGCTGGCGGGCCCTGGCGGGCCTCCCGCTGAGCGTACGGAGGATGAAGAATTCCTCATTCAGCACCTCCTCCAGGCGCCCAGCCCCCCGCGGACCTCAGGGGCAGATGGCCTGGTGGGCGAAGATGGGGCAGCAGATGCCTCCAAGGGACTTGGGGGGAGTGGCGGGGCTGGGGGTCCCCCAGGCACACCCTACGAGCTGGCCAAGGAAGACCCCCAGAGGTACCATCTGCAGAGCGTCATCCGGACCAGCGCCAGCCTTGATGAGGGTGCCACCGCGGCCCTGGAGCTGGGCCTGGGGCGACTGAAGGAGAAGAAGAAAGGGCCGGAACGGGGTGGCGAGACCCCCGAGGGACTGGCCACCTCAGTTGTCCACTACGGGGCAGGTGCCAAGGAGCTGGGGGCCTTCCTCCAAAAGAGCCCTCCGCCCCCCCAACCCACGGCCCAGTCGGCCCAGCCTGCCCCCCACGGCCTCCTCCTAGAGGCGGGGGGCCCCGACCTCCCACTGGTGCTGCCGCCCCCTCCTCCCCAGCTGCTCCCCTCGGTCCTCAGCCACGCTCCCAGCCCCTCCTCCAGTGCTCCCAAAGTCGGCGTCCACCTCCTTGAGCCGGCCGCCCGAGATGGGGCACCCCAGCCGCCCCCGCCCCCGCCCCCACCCCCACCGCCCATGCCCCTCCAGCTTGAGGCCCACCTCCGCAGCCACGGCCTGGAGCCCGGTGCCCCCAGCCCCCGCCTGCGGCCGGAGGAGAGCCTGGAGCCGCCCGGTGCCATGCAAGAATTGCTGGGGGCCCTGGAGCCGCTGCCCGCTGGGCCTGGTGACACTGGCGTGGGCCCGCCCAACACCGAGGGCAAGGATCCCTCCGGTGCCTACCGCAGCCCCAGCCCGCAAGGCACCAAGGCCCCCCGCTTCGTGCCGCTCACCTCCATCTGCTTCCCTGACTCCTTGCTCCAAGACGAGGAGCGCAGTTTCTTCCCCACCATGGAGGAGATGTTCGGCGGAGGGCCGGCGGACGACTATGGCAAGGCTGGGCCGCCCGAGGACGAGGGCGATCCCAAGGCGGGGACCGGGCCACCCCCTGGCCCCCCTGCCTATGATCCCTACGGGCCCTACTGCCCTGGTCGGGCCACTGGAGCCGGCCCTGAGACTCCGGGCCTGGGCCTGGACCCCAACAAGCCCCCCGAGCTGCCCTCCACGGTCAACGCTGAGCCCCTGGGCCTGATCCAGAGTGGGCCACACCAGGCGGCCCCCCCGCCCCCGCCTCCCCCGCCGCCGCCTCCGCCCCCTGCCTCGGAGCCCAAGGGAGGCCTGACCTCGCCCATCTTCTGCTCTACCAAGCCAAAGAAGCTGCTCAAGACATCCTCCTTCCACCTGCTGCGGCGCCGCGACCCACCCTTCCAGACACCCAAGAAACTGTATGCCCAGGAGTACGAGTTTGAGGCCGATGAGGACAAAGCTGATGTGCCCGCTGACATCCGCCTCAACCCCCGGCGCCTGCCTGACCTGGTGTCCAGCTGCCGCTCCCGCCCGGCTCTCTCCCCGCTGGGTGACATAGACTTCTGTCCACCCAACCCAGGCCCTGACGGCCCCCGGCGCAGAGGTCGCAAACCCACCAAGGCCAAGCGTGATGGGCCGCCCCGGCCCCGTGGGAGACCCCGGATTCGCCCACTGGAGGGCCCCACCAATGCTGGGCCAGCTTCAGCCTCCACTCCTGCTGATGGGGCCAAGAAACCTCGGGGCCGGGGCCGGGGCCGGGGCAGGAAGGCCGAGGAGGCAGGGGGCACTCGGATGGAGCCCCTGAAACCACTGAAGGTGAGGGGGGCTGGGACCCTGATGCCTGGGGGTTGGGGCCACGTTTGAGGTTCTTGGGCATGATGGGGAATATGATATGAACTAATTCCCAGGAGAAAAGGAATCAGAGGGCTCAAACTCCAGAGTTCCATGCTTGGAGAGATCTGAGAGTTGAAATTTGTGTATCCAGAGGGAGGCTGGGAGTTAGTGCTTGTGTTCCTAGCTTCTAGGTCCCACAGGGCTATCGATCATGAGGATCCTGGGTTTTTGGGTCTTGTGGGAGGGGGTCAGTGAGTAATGAGGGAGGAATATTAGTCCTGTCATTCTGGAATCTGAGCAAAAGGGTCTGTGGACTTGAGTTCCAGGTCTGCAGGACAAGATTGCTGAGTTTGAACTTCATAGTCTTAGGCAGGGAGAGGACTGGGGCCCCAGAGTCCTGAGTTTGAGGCAAGACGGGACTCGGGTCGGGACACGTGGGCCCTGACTGCCCACTGCCCCCACATCTAGATCAAGCTGTCTGTGCCCAAGGCCGGCGATGGTCTGGGAGCCTCCTCGGGCGATGCCATGTCGGGAGCTGACCACAACAGCCTGGACTCCAGCCTCACTCGGGAGAAGATCGAGGCCAAGATCAAGGAGGTGGAGGAGAAGCAGCCCGAGATGAAGTCCGGCTTCATGGCTTCGTTCCTGGACTTTCTCAAGTCAGGCAAGCGCCATCCACCACTCTACCAGGCCGGCCTGACACCCCCGCTCAGCCCCCCCAAGAGTGTGCCGCCCACCGTGCCGGCCCGGGGCCTGCCTCCCCAGCCCCCCACCGCCCCCACTGTGCCACATCCCCCACCCGCCAGCGCCTTCGGGCTGGGGGGCGCGCTGGAGGCCGCTGAGAGCGAGGGGCTGGGGCTCGGCTGCCCTTCGCCCTGCAAGCGACTGGACGAGGAGCTGAAGCGGAACCTGGAGACCCTGCCCTCCTTCTCCTCTGACGAGGAAGACTCTGTTGCCAAGAACCGGGACCTCCAGGAGAGCATCTCCTCGGCCATCTCCGCTCTCGACGACCCGCCGCTGGCCGGGCCTAAGGATGCCTCCACTCCGGATGGGCCCCCCTTGGCTGCAGAGGCAGCAGTCCCCGGGCCACCCCCGCTTCCGGGGCTCCCCAGTGCCAGCAGCAGCGGCACACCTGGTGAGAGCCGGGAAGGAGGTCTGGGGGCGGACCAGGGAGTCCCCAGGATTCAGGGCCCAGGTCTGATGGTATAGACTACACACTGTTCAGCCTAGCTTATAAGTGATGGGGGCAGGTGGGTGCCAGGGTCGGAGAGAGCTTTTAAAATTGATGAGAGGGGACGTGGGACGTGAGAAGAGCTCTAGGGATTAGAGATGTGTGGTAGAGGACAGAAGAGGGCCTGGGGGAGCAGACAGAGACTTGGGCAGGGTTGGTTAAAGAAACATGCATTGATAACGACTAGTCAGATTGTGGGGTGTGGGCATCAGGAAAGGCTAGGGGCTACAGTCAGGTCTGAATGGCATTCAGTTCTGAGAGGGCATGTTGGACAAAATTTCAAGGGCTTTGATAGGGGCATTGGGGAGGAAAGAGATGAGGTTTGGGGGAGGGCGTTTGGAGCAGTGAATGAGGAGGCTTGGATGCTCAGAGGAGTCTTATGGAATGGTGACGTCTTCTGGAAGGTTGTAGAAAGGTGGGACATGGGGAATAAGACAGTGAGAGACTAAAGGAAAGCATCAGGGAAGAGATGGGAAACACGGGCAGGTTCTATGCAGAGTGTCTGGATCAGCTCTAATGGGAGAGAGCATCAGGAGATGAGAGGGCCTTGGAAGGAAGGCTCACGGCTAAGGACCCAGGGATGGATCAAAAGCAGTTTGAGGAGTCAGGAGATCTCAAGGCATTGGGCTGGGCAGGTGGGGATGTTTCAGATATCATGGGTATTTATCAGGAAGGAGAGGGCATTGGCAATTCTGAGACTGAAGAGCAGGCTGAGGAAAGGAGAGGGGAGAGCTTGGATAGAGGAGGAGGAGACCTCTGAGCAGAGAAGGAACAGGTATACAGAAGGGATGACCCAGCAATTGGGAGGGACATTGACAAATGGGAAGTAAGCAGCAGACTGGGGCCCCAAGGCAGCAAAGGTAATTCTGGACTAAAGTGGACTTTGTGGGAGCCCGTTTCAGGGGCTCAGAATCCCCACTGGAGTCTCAGGGGGGGTTGCTGGTGTGGCAGAAGGACTGTTGGGGAGCTGGGTGGCAATAAGGAAGGAGCAGAGGGGCTGTTGGCACAGGGAGGGACATTAAGGGACAAGAGAAGAGGTGCTGGAATGGCGAATGGTATTCGGAGACTGGGGGCAGGACAGGGCCAGAAGCTTTGTAGGGACCAGGCTGGGGAGCCGCGAGGGGGGTCTGATGGGACCAGAGAGGCCTCCCGGCCATTGTGGAGGGGTGACACTGAGAACTGCAGTTGGGCTGCAGAACTGCCCTATGACACCGGGGTCTGTGGAGACCACGGAAAGATGAGGACCAGAGCGGCATGTCTGCCTGAGTGCCTAGTCGATCAGTCATGTCTGACTCTTTGTGATCCCGTGGACTGCAGCCCGCCAGGCTCCTCTGTCCATGGGGATTCACCAAGCAAGAATACTGGAGTGAGTTGCCATGCCCTCCTCCAGGGGATCTTCCCAACCCAGGGTCGAACCCAGGTCTCCCGAATTGCAGGTGGATTCTTTACCATCTGAGCCACCGGGGAAGCCCATTAGGACACTGGAAAGAGAAGTTAAAGGAACGTGGACTTCTTGTAGGTGTCAGGGGACGGGGTGGGTGTTGAAGGTCAGGGAGAGGACAGTGAGTGGGTCAGACAGGACCCTCTTTGAAGGAGGAGAAAGGGTAACAAGAGGAATGGAAAGTAGAGACGGAGGGGGGTTGGGGGCAGAGATGGTAGTTAGGTGAAGAGCTCAGTTTGATCAGGAGGGATGTTGGGGTACAGTGCAGGAGGAGGACTGTGCTGGGACCCCCCCCCCCAGAACAGGCTGAGAGACTTCACCGTCAGCAGGTAACAAGTTTGGTGTGGGGGCGGGTTTGAGCGGCTCTCCAACCCTGATGCCCCTCTCACCCCCAGAGCCCCCGCTGCTGGAGGAGAAGCCCCCGCCCTCGCCGCCTCCCGCCCCGACACCGCAGCCGCCGCCCGCACCGCCGGCCCTGCCCTCTCCACCCCCACTGGTGGCCCCCGTGCCCAGCTCGCCGCCGCCGCCGCCACCACTGCCACCCGCTCCTGCCCCGCCGGCCCTGCCATCGCCGCCCGCCCCCGCGCCCCCGCCGCCGCCCCCACCGGCCGCCGCGCCCCCGCCGCCGCCCCCGGAGGAACCCGCCGCCCCATCGCCCGAGGACCCGGAGCCGCCCGACGCCCGGCCCCTGCACCTGGCCAAGAAGCAGGAGACGGCGGCCGTGTGCGGGGAGACGGACGAGGAGGCGGGCGAGAGCGGCGGGGAGGGCATCTTTCGGGAGCGTGATGAGTTCGTCATCCGCGCCGAGGACATCCCTTCCCTCAAGGTGAGCCCCCCGCGGCGTCGCAGGGGACCAGCGAGCCTGCTGCCTCGGCCGCTGGAGGGTTCACAGCGCTCTTGTTGGATGACAGGCTGGGTGCTGGGGACTGCACGTACCGTGGTGGCGGGGCCTCCCCCCTGCACCTCCTGAGACCCGCGGCAGGGCAGGCGGATGGGACCTGCTCGGCAGAGTGGAAGATCCCGGCCTCTGAGCTGTTATTTGGATGTATATGCGTATGTCACCAGTAAATAGGGTGAAATGATTGTTAGCAGTTACTCCAGATGCTCTTGCTGTGTTAGGGTCATACTAAGGGACAAAGCTGAAGAGGGAGCTTCTAACACAAGCCGATGGGTGCTATAAAGGCTACTTGTCACTTCTAGTTGAAAAGGTGAGGTATTGACGTGACCCGTGCCTGGAGAATCACAGGGACGGGGGAGCCTGGTGGGCTGCCGTCTGTGGGGTCGCACAGAGTCGGACACGACTGAAGCAACTTAGCAACAGCAGCAGCAGTACCTATGAAAACGCACACCTGTAAAGTCGCAGCTGATGGTTTGGGAATGCCTGTGTGTCAGGCCACATCTTAAACCCTTGTTTATTTTTTTGGTTGCACCGTAGGGCATGTGGGATCTTAGTTCCGTGACCAGGGATAGAACCTGCGCCCTTTGCAGTGGAAGCACAGTCTTAATCACTGGAACACCAGGGAAGTCTGTTAAATACTTTATATAGCCAGCCCATTTACTACTTCCAATTACTTTATACAGGGATGGGCACACTGTCTCTCTCACACACACACACATACACACACACACCCCCACCCCCACCCCACCTGGTTTTGGAAATTACGTTTTATTGGCACATGGCCCCGCCCATTTATTTACATCTCATATCCATGGGCCGCTTTTCCCATCCAATAGCAGAGTGGGGTTTTTGCAGCAGAGCTGAGCTGACCCACAAATCCCAAAATACTTCTTGTCTACTTTGTTACAGAAAAAGTGTACTGACCTCTCCTGTGGTCATTTGTTCATTGAACAAGGTAATTGGAACAGAGGGTTAATGTCAGTGCTTGACAAGGGTAGGTGAATTCAGATGCCCGGTGGTGCTTTGCACAGGGCATGGGGTAGAAGGAGTTCTCAGTAGGTCAGCAAGCCATGATCGCCCTGGGGAAGATACCAAAGGCTCAGTAAAGCCATTCTTCATGTGAGTTACTGTCACTGACTGGATATTCACTAGGGGGCCAGAACCATGTATCTTAACTTTAATTTCACCTTGAGTGTTGCTTCTTGTCAGTTACAGATAGAAACATTGTGGAGTGCATTCATTATAAAGATAGGCACTATTATTATACTTTGTTACTGAGAGTGTGTTTTGGGAGATGAGTGTAATGTGCTTTTTCCTGTGTTGTTTTCAATTTATTGTCTTAAGGAAAGAGTAGAGCAAATAGAGTAAGGGGGCTATGTGTATCCAGCACTCAGCTTTTACCTTATCACCTTTTTGTTGGTCCTGCTTCCTGTCCACCCTGGCATTCTTTTTCTGCTCCTTTCTGTTTTTTTGGCCGCACATCGCAACATGTGGGATCTTAGTTCCCCAACCAAGCATCAAACCCATGTTCCCTGTATTGGGCATGCAAAATCTTAACCACTGGACCACGAGGAAGGTCCCATCATTCTACCTCCTCCGCCCCAGCCCACCAATCCCAGGCCGTATCTTCTCACCCGTAGTTTTATGGTCTTCGTGTCATGGTATTTGATAACATACAAAAGAACATTCACAAGAGATATGTAAGTTGTAAAGCAGAATGAGTGCTAGAGTGAACTCTCACTTCCCCACCCCTCCACCAGCGACTGGACCATTCCAGATGCCTTGAGTCTCAGTATCCCTCCCCGGCCAGTCCTCCCACCTCCCTCACGGTGTACATCATTTCATTTAATTTCAAGATTTCTGAGACTCTTTGGCCTTCGGCCTGGGACAAGCGATGGAGATGTCAAATGAACAGCAGTGATGGGAACTGCTACCAGTTCTCAGGGGATAGGATTTTTTTTTTAGTTTATTTTTGGCTGCACTGGCCTTTCTTTGCTGCACATGGGCTTTCTCTAGTTGTGGCTATATTGTTGAGGAGCATGGTCTCTGGAGCTCAGGCACAGTAGTTGTGGAACATGGACTTAGTTGCCCCATGACTTGTGGGATCTTCCTGGACCAGGGATCAAACCCGGGTCCCATGCATTGGCAGGTGAATTCTTAACCACTGGACGACCAGGGAAGTCCAGTGTTTAGGATTTGGGATATATCACATTCAGGATTTAGTTTGATTTTTTTTCCCCCTTTAATTATGATAACCAATACATATCATGAAGTTTATCATTTTAACTTTTTTTTTTTCCCCTGGGAGGGGGGCATGCCACACTATATGTGGGATCTTAGTTCCCTGACCAGGGATCGATCCCACGCCGCCCTCCCCCCCAACTCCTGCAGTGGAAGCACTGAGTCTTCAGAGTGGTTACACTGAACTACCAGGAAAGTCCTCATTTTAACCATTTTTAAGTGTACCATTCAGTGGCATGAAGTATTTTCACATTGTCCTGCAAAACATCACCCCCACTTGTAAATGTTATCTTTCTTTCTAAAGATTACGATCCTTCTTTTACAGGGAAGGAAACTGAGGCTCAGAGCATTAAAGTGGCTTTTCTAGGCTTTTGCAGCTTGGGACCTGGACACGGTTACTGGCCCTGGGAGCCCACGCTCTCAGCACCAGGGTCAGCTGTTCTCTGGGTATTAGAATTCTAGCAAACACTGGTAGTGCCTCTGGGCACCCATTGCTGGACCAGATGAGCCAGACTCTGGGACCCTGACCATCCCCAGTTTACAGATGAGGAAGTTCACATTTAGGGTGAGGGAATCATTTGGCTGGCGAGTGCCAAGCCGGGATTGGAGCCAGGGCCATCTGATACCACCTCCCAGCTGGCATGGGGCAGGGGAGGGGGCCAGCCAAGGACTCAGATGCTTAAAATACAACACGGGTATGTGTTCTGATGGGGAACTCAGAGCCCCAGGATTGAGCCACTCGTGCAGATGAGTACTTGTTCGTGTCTCTGGAGTCTGGGCGGGCTGGCAGCATGGTTGGTAAGAGCCCAGCTTTGGCGCAAAATTGATTGGCTTGAATCTGTGCCACTTCCAAGCTGGACTAGGGTTTGACCATCTTGAGCCTCAGTTTCCTCATCTGTAAAATGGGAGCTGATTGTGTTAGAACTCCTTCATACAATGTGAAGACTCAGGTTTTACAGCCCGTCCAGTGTTCTGACTGTGGGTGGCATGTCGAAAGAACCCTGTAAACTTTGCTTCTGAGACTTCCCTAGCAGTCCAGTGGTTAAGAAGCCACACTCTCAATGCAGGGGCCACAGGTCCAATCCCTGGTCGGGTAACAGATCCCACATGCCTCATGGCCACACAGCCAAATAAAAACAAAACAGAACTTTGCTTCTATTATTCATCTCTGATCTTGGGCAAATCTCTAATGTAGAGCTTGGCAAACTTTTTTTGTGAAGGGCTAGGGCTAGAGACTTGGATTCAATCCCAGGTTTGGAAAGATCCTGTGAAGCAGGGCATGGCCACCCACTCCAATATTCTTGCCTGGAGAACCCCATGGACAGAGGAGCCTGGCAGGCTACAGTCCATGGGGTCGCAAAGAATCGGACACGACTGAGCGGCTAAGCATAGTGCACAGATAGTAAATACTTTAAGCTTTGCAAGCAGCTTGCGGTGCCTGCCAGGTGTTCTTTTGGTTTTGTTTGGTTTTTTATTTTCTTTTTCACCATCCTTTAAAGTAGGAACCATTCTTAACTCATAGATTTATAGAAATGGGCCACTGGCCATAGTTTATGGTAAAACAAGGGCAGCCCAGTAGAAATAATCATACGAGCCATGTTCTTCATTTCAAATTTTCTTACATTTACACTTCTTTTAAAAAAGTTAAAAGATGTGTGAGGTTAGCCATAGGTTTTTCTTTAACTCAGTACATCTAAAATATTTAGTTTCTGAAATAAATAAATAAATAAATAAAATATTTAGTTTCTGGACAGTTTAAGAAGAGCTAGTGAGTTATTTTATGGTCTTTCTTGTTTACCAAGTCTTTGCAATCCATACTATATTTTACACTTACAGAACATTGATTCAGATGAACTGCGTTTCACGTGCTCAAGAACCACGTGTGGGGAGGGTTTACTGAACTGGACAATGTAGGGTTAACCGCCCTCTCTGCTTCAGCTTTCCTGCCTGTAAAATAGGCATGAGAATATTAACTTCCAGTCCTTAGGAATGGTGAAGATTTATCAGGAGCTAATCTCTAAGCATGTAAGTTTATTGGATGGAGAAAAGTTATGTGGAGGGCAGTCCAGGCAGAGGGAATAGTCTGTGCAAAGGCCCTGTGGTGAGGCATGTCTATGTGATATGTTGGGATGGAAGCGAGGGCTTCAGTGGCTGGACAGCAGGAGCCGAGGCTGGGAAGGTGGGCAGAGTCCAGATCGTGCTGCGGTGAGATCAGGGGGTGCCTGCTTGAGAATCTGCTCTGGGTTGCCTGGGTGCTTCTCTGCCCGCGGCCAGCAGGGAGGTGGCTGGGAAACTGCAGTCCTGTTGACAGTCTGTCCACTGCCTCAGTTCTGTGACACAGATTCCCCTGTGTCTGACCCTGTAGTTTTCTCCTTAATGGCCAAACTGGGTGCTTCTAGCTTACTCATATCCTGCTGCTTACTCCCCTTGTCTCAGCTTGTCACCATTCAGATTCCCAGAAGACAATCTGATTGGTCCAGCACAGCATTTGAAGTAAAGATGAGCTTCATGGTGTGCCTGCTGATTGGCTGCCCTTGTCAGGTCTCCTCCAATCAGCTGTGGCTTCCATTGAATAGGGGCCCTGGGTGGGACAACTTTCCCACTTAGGGGAAGTGGGTGTGGTCTGTGATTTGATTGACATGGGGTTAGAAAGGAACGACGTGGCTTTGGGACTAACGGACCCTGTTTGGGGAGAAGGCAAGGAGGATGTCGCCAGGGCCTGGATGATTGGGGGATGGTGGGATCCTGGGAGGAAGAGTGGTTTGGGGAAAGAAGCCAAGCCCAATTGAGATGTGGTGAGTGGAGGGCCCCACGTCCAGTTAAGAGAAATAGCTGGCTCCTTAGAGAAAGGAAATTGGCAGTGGCAAGAGACAGAGGGAGAGGTGCTCTGATGGATTTTTTTCAAAAGCATCTGAGAACTGGAACAAGGAACATTATATCCACAGTGAGGGGAAAAGGCACCCCTAGTCAGGGGCCCTGCATATTCAGAAACCTGGAAGTCAGAGGGTCTAGGCTTTGTGTGCTGAGCTGAGAGAGGAAAGGAAACTGAAGCAGTCTCTGTGCCAGGCTGTGGAATCTGCTTTGGGGGCCCTGGAAGGTTTTGGAGCAGCCAGGATGTAAACGAACTTTTCAATCCTTGAAAAGGATTGGAAATAGCCTTTTTGATATTTGGGCCTCTGACCTGAGGAGCCAGGAGGGAGGATTGAAAACTGTGGTATCCTCGGGAAAAGCACTTGGGGTGAGAGGTTCACATCTCTGTCTCATTCTGCCTCATTCATTTTTTTTTTTCTGCCTCATTCTTATCCAGTGAGATGGCAGCCAAGAACTTCTCTGGCCCTCATTTTCATTAGGTTATTTTAACTCCTCCTTTCTGGTCCCCTGGCTGATCTGAAGGATATTCGTGGATATAAAAACATTTGACCAAAAACCAAGAGTAGATAACCAGTACGTGGCATTCAGGCTTCCGAGCTGCAGCTGCTGTCAGCGGCAGACATCACTAACTGATCTCAGCACTTGCTGCTCCTGAGCCTAGTGCTCAGGGCAGCCATGATCAATCCATTGGAGTTATCGTCTGAATCCTGTTTATCACTTGACTGTGGATTCTTTGAATGCCAGGGCTTGCCTGTCATTCATCTCTGGGTTATCACAAAGCCCAGTGCATATTTCCCACTGTGTTCTTATTCTTTACTTATTGATGAATGTCAGCTGCTCTTTTCTAGAGCCAGAGCTGTCCTTCACGTTACCTGGTAGTCCTTGATCATCACCCAGCCCCTCAGGGAAGACACAGCCTCATTTAGGTGTCACTTCTTCAAGGAAGTATTCTTGGATTGAGCCCGAGTCCAGAGTCCTTCTAGGCTTCTGGGACACCTGCCATCAACACATTTATTACTTGTGCTGTTATTTTTTTTATGCCCAAGCCTGGTTCCCAGGTACCCCTCTTACTCCCTGCAATCAGATTCTGGGTCTAACATCCTTTGGTTCTCAGTGCCTTACTGGGATTCATAAGCCTTGGGTTTGGGGATGGGGGTCTGAGTGTGCTGAGGGGAGTGGAGATTGGGGAGGCTTTGTGTCGCTGTCCTGCCCTACAGTGGACAGGCTGATGAAATAAATGGTCTCAGGTAACCTGTCACATGTCTATTCTAGGCACAACTTTGCCCTATTTTGTTCTTTGCTTGTCTTACTACGTCTGTAATGACCCCGAAAAAGGCTTTGTCAGCCTTGTTTTCTGCCATACCATGGTCCCCATCACCATATCTAGAAGACGGTGGGTGGGTGAGTGCTCAGATTCTGTCATTTCTTTGAGTCAGGCGGATGGCTTGTCCCAGAATAGATTCAGGAGACTAGATCTGGTAGACAGAGTGCCTGAAGAACTATGGATGGAGTTTCCTAAACACCGCATAAGAGACAGTGACCAGAAGGAAATGGCAACCCACTCCAGTATTCTTTCCTGGAAAAGTCCATGGACAGAGGAGTCTGGCGGGCTGAAGTCCATGGGATTACATGACTGAGCATGTGTGCACGAGGGTGGAGGGAAATGGGTTGGTAGCAATAAAGTGGTAGAACTAAAAAAAAAAAAAAAAAGAGAGACAGTGACCAGAACCATCCCAAAGAAAAAGAAATGGAAGAAGGCAAAGTGGTTCTCTGAGGAGACCTTACAAATAACTGAGAAAAGAACAGAAGCAAAAGGCAGAGGAGAAAGAAAAAGATACAATCAACTGAATGCAGAGTTGCAGAAAATAGCAAGGGGAAATAAGAAAGCGTTCTTAAGTGAACAATGCAAAGAAACAGGAAAACAGTAGAATGGGAAAGACTAGAGATCTCTTCAAGAAAATTGGAGATAGCAAGGGAGCATTTCATGCAAGATGGTCACAATACAGGACAGAAACAGCAAGGACCTAACAGAAGCTGAAGAGATTAAGAAGAATACATGAAGAACTATACAAAAAAAGGTCTTAATGACCCAAATAACCACAGTGGTGTGGTCACTCATTTAGAGCCAGACATCCTGGAGTGTGAAGTCAAGTGGGCCTTAGGAAGCATCACTATGAACACAGCTAGCAGAGGTGATGGAATTCTAGTTGAGCTATTTAAAAATCTTAAAAGATGTTGCTGTGAAAGTGCCGCACTCAATATGTCAGCAAATTTCGAAAACACAGCAGTGGCCACAGGATTGGAAAAGGTCAGTTTTCATTCCAAAGAAAGTTTAAACTACCATACAATTGTGCTTATTTCATATGCTAGCAACGCATTGCTCAAAAACCTTCAAGCTAGGCTTCAAACAGTACATGAACCGAGAAATTTCAGATGTACAAGCTTGATATAGAAAAGGCAAAGAAACCAGAAATCAAATTGCCAACATCCCTTGGATCATAGAAAAAGTAAGGGAATTCCAGAAAAATATCTACTTCTGCTTCATTGACTATGCCAAAGCCTTTGACTGTGTGTATCATAACAGACTGTGGAAAATTCTTAAAGAGATGGGAATATCAGACCACCTTAACTGCCTCCTGAGAAACCTGTATGCAGGTCAAGTTAGAATCAAACATGGAACAATAGACTCCTTCAAAACTGAGACAGGAGTTCGTCAAGGCTATGTATTGTCACCCTGCTTATTTAATTTATATGCAGAGTACATCATGTGAAATGCCAAGCTGAGTGTATCACAAGTGGGACTCAAGATTGCCAGGAGAAATACCAACAACCTCCAATATGCAGATGATACCTAATGGCAGAAAGCAAGGAGGAACTAAAGAGCCTCTTGATGAGAGTAAAAGAGGAGAGTGAAAAGTCTGGCTTAAAAGTAAACATTCAAAAAACTAAGATCATGGCATCCGGTTCCATCACTTCATGGCAAATAAATGGGGGAAAAGTGGAAACAATGACAGATTTTATTTTCTTGGGCTCCAAAATCACTTTGTACAGTGACTGCAGCCAGGAAATTAAAAGGCGCTTGCTCCTTGGAAGGAAAGCTATGACAAACCTAGACAGCGTATTAAAAAGCAGAGACGTCATTTTGCCGACAAAGGTCCATCTAGTCAAAGCTATGGTTTTTCCAGTAGTCATGTACAGATGTGAGAGTTGGACCATAAAGAAGGCTGAGTGCCAAAGAATTGTTGTTTTCAAATTGTGGTGCTGGAGAAGACTCTTGAGAGTCCCTTGGACTGCAGGACTGCAAGGAGATCAAACCAGTCCATCCTAAAGGAAATCAACCCTAAATACTCGTTGGAAGGACTGATGCTGAAGCTGAAACTTCAGTACTTTGACCACCTGACGTGAAAAGCCAACTCATTGGAAAAGACTCTGATGCTGGGAAAGACTGAGGGCAAGAGAAGAGGGCAACAGAGGATGAGATGGTTGGATGGCATCAATAACACAATGGACATGAGTTTGAGCAAGCTCCGGGAGATGGTGAAGGACAGAGAAGCCTGGCGTGCTGCAGTCCATGGGGTCGCAAAGAGCCGGATGTGACTTAGCGACAACAATCACACTGTAAAGCTGTGATAACTAAAAGCTGGTAGCACAGAATGAACGGCCTATTTGTAACAACATGAACGGAACTAGAGATTACCGTACTGAGTGAAGTAAGTCAGAAAGACAAACACCATGTGAAAACACTTGTATGTGGAATCTACAATACAACACAAATGAACTTATCTACAAAGCAGAAATAGACTCATAGAGAACAGACTTGGGGTTGCCAAGTGGGCGGTGGGTGCGGAGGGAAGGATTGGGAGTCTGGGATGACCAGATGTAAACTGTTGTATACAGGATGGATAAACTACAAGGTCCTACTGCATAGCACAGGGAACTATATTCAGTATCCTGTGATAAACCGTAATGGAAAAGGATACAAAAAAGAATATGTATAACTGAGTCACTTTGCTATACAGCAGAAATTAGTGCAACATTGTAAATCAGCTCTACTTCAGTACAATGAAACAAACAAACAGAAACAATAGAATGAACCACCTGGTTTGAAATATACATTGTCCTCAGTGGTTCCGTTCAGGATTTTCCAGTTTTATGGTGCTGCAAATGCAATAGGCATTTAATTTTGAATTCTTTTTTTTTCCTGGGCTAATGATATGTGCTTTGATACCCTTGTGATGGTGGGCAGTAGCAGGGAGCAACAGAAACCTCCAGTTCACGGTCAGCCACGCAGTTAATCACAAGGGTAAACAACTGATACACTTTCAAGCCTCCCGTATCCAGACAACTGTTCTGTTTTTCACTTTCAGTCCAGTATTCAATAAATTACCTGAGGTCCTTTACACTTTATTATAAAATAGGTTTTGTGTTAGATGACTTAAGTGTTCTGAGAACGTTTAAGGCCGGCTGGGCTAAGCTATGATGTATTTAGGTGTATTCTCTGCATTTTATGACTTAACTATATCTTCAACTTACCATGGGTTTACTGGGAGGGAACTCCATGGCAAGTCAGAGAAGCTCTGTGTTGGGTGAGCTGTAGGAAGGCAGGGCAAGATTCAAGCTACAACCCCAGAGCTGAGAGCATCAGGAAGCCAAAGATACCCATTAGCTGGGTCTTCATTGGTCCTTGTTGACGACGATGTCTTTTCTCTAAGGGGGTGTGGAGGGAGGACAGGGGCCAGGAATTGGGTCTGGAAGGGCCGGGATGGGGGTTGACCCTGCGGTCTTGCTGTGCCCCTCCTCAGCTGGCCTTGCAGACCGGCCGCGAGCCCCCACCCATCTGGCGAGTCCAGAAGGCGCTGCTGCAGAAATTCACTCCGGAGATCAAGGATGGACAGCGGCAGTTTTGTGCCACCAGTAATGTGAGCCTGCGGAGGAGAACGAGGACTGGTGGGGGCCGGGGGGCGGGGGAAGGAGCTGGGGTCCCCCTCACACATGACTCTGATTTATCATGGGTCTAAGAGGCATCCAGAAGGGGTCTCCACCTCCGGCAGGCTCCCAAGGTAGCCCAGGACAGGCCTGGGAGTCCTGGGTGTTGGGCTGCCCACCTGCGGTGAACGAAGGAGTTCTTCACGTGCTCCTTTCCTTTCGTAGTATTTGGGGTATTTCGGGGACGCCAAAAACCGGTACCAGCGCCTCTATGTCAAGTTCCTGGAAAACGTCAACAAGAAGGATTACGTGAGGGTCTGTGCTCGGAAACCTTGGCACCGGCCCCCAGTGCCTGTCAGGTACCGTGGAGGCCGCGGGGCAGGTCGTGGGCGGAGCCAGTAGGCCTAGGGGTGAAACTTGGGAGGAAATTGACATAACATAGAATCAACCATTTTAAAGTACAAAATGCTTCGAAGCAAGAGTTGGGAAGAGGGTGCAGAGACCCAGAGAGTGGGGGCCTCAGAGAGAGGGGGCACAGAAACCAAGTCCGTAAGAGTCTATGCTTACAGCTGTGGGCTAGGTGGTGGGGGCCAGGGTACCCCAAAGGGGACAATTTGGGTTTCGGGGGCTGCTGAGCACAGTGCCACCTATGTCTCCTTCCAGGCGCTCTGGGCAGGCCAAGGGCCCCGTGTCTGCTGGGGGTAGCGCCGCACCGCCCCCCAAGGCCCCGGTACCACCTCCTAAGCCCGAGAACCCTGACAAGACAACGTCCGAGAAGCCCCCTGAGCAGACGACTGAGGCGGCCGTGCCTGAGCCCCCTGCCCCCGAGAAGCCGTCGCCACCACGGCCCGTCGAGAAGGAGAAGGAGAAAGAGAAGGAGAAAGAGAGGGCAACGCGCGCGGAACGGCCGCTGCGGGGCGAGCGGGGCATGGGCGGCCGGCAGATTCGGCCGGATCGGAACCTCACCACGGGCCAGCCCGCCACCTCCCGGCTGCCCAAGTCCCGACCCACCAAGGTGAAGGCCGAGCCGCCCCCCAAGAAGAGGAAGAAGTGGCTGAAGGAGGCGGCAGGCAGCGCCTCGGCAGGTGGGGGCCCACCAGGCAGCTCCTCGGACTCAGAGTCGTCCCCCGGGGCCCCCAGCGAGGACGGTAAGGCCATCAGCAGTCGTCAGGCTGGGGAGGAGGCGACCCCGTGGCTTTCAGAAAGAGGCATGGGTGGGCACTCTACAGAGGGCTCCAGCAGCGTCCGCAGACAGTCATAGTAGTAATAAATTAAAAATCATAGCCATAGCTGACGGTTATCTGGCACTTAACCCCGTGACAGGCCGTCCCCTAAGTTGTTTATACATGTTAACTTGCTTGATTTTTTACCGTGGCCCTATGAGGTAGATACTCATATTGTGCTCAAATACAGGTGGGTAAACTGAGACGTCAAGAGAGTTCAGCACAGCTGGGTGTGGGAGCCCACCTGAGTTGGCAGGCGTCCAGCAGCGCCTCGGGCTGTGCTTCCACGCTGTTTTGTCTCAGAACAGGCACATTCTGCGGCTTCCCAGGTGGCTCAGTGGGTAAAGTGCAGTGCAGGAGACCTAAGAGACAGGGGTTCGATCCTTGGGTTGGTAAGATCCCATGGAGGAGGGCATGGCAACCCAATCCACTATTCTTGCCTGTAGAATCCCATGGACAGAGGAGCCTGGACAGATTTCTATAGTCCATAGAGTTGCAAGTTGCAAAGAGTTGACGGAAGTATCTGAGCATGCACACGCATAAGCAGGTTCTGAGAGGACTGGGGACCAGCATCTACCCTGGAATCCCAGAGACTGGTGTTCCCTGTGACCCACTGGGTGACTCTAGGAAATGGGCGGCACCTCAGTGACCTCACCTGTAAAATGGGTTAATAATAAAGTCAAGTGGGTATTCACAGTAAAGCATGTAGGAGGGTACTCAACTATAGTGGGCACCAGATAGGAGCTCCATTGCTTGGAATGATGTCTGGTTTATGATGACAGTAACACCTAAAATATATGTATACATATGTATAAAAATATAATAGCTGACTTAGTGCTTTTAAGTGCCAGGCATCATTTTAAGCATTTTGCACATTGGCTCATTTTATCTTTAGATGAACCCTGTGGGGTTAGGTACTTTAGAATTCTCATTTCATTTTGAAATATTAATTATTTCATTTATTTGGCTGTGCCAAATAAAGTTGTGGTCTGTGGGATCTTAGTTCCCCAGCCAGGGCTTGAACCCAGGCCCCCTACACTGGAAGTCTTAGCCACTGGACCACCAGGGAAGTCCCTATCCTCATTTTATTTTCAACAATTTTTTAATTAATTAATTAATTTATTGTCCTCATTTTAAAGATGAGAACACTGTGGCCCTGGGAGGTGCCATGACTTGCCCAAGGTCACCTACTCTTTCAGGTGTAATGCAGGGGTAGCTGTTTTAACGGAGGCTAAACATACCACTAGTCAGTCAAATGAGAGAGGTGGAATTAGTTCTCTTTGCATCGAAGTCCTGATGAGGTAGATTTGTGGAGAATAAGAGGCTCCTCCTCTTGAGGTTGTCCAGGTCCCGGTTTCTTTTCCTCTTGTTGCTCTGCCGCCCCCAAGCTTGCTGGTCAGAGGCATAGCCCAGCAGTCCTTCTGCAGTCCTGCCATTAGGAAGTGACCTACGGTAGGGGCATGACTGACCTTCCAGCTCAGCGCCAGAGCTGGGAATGGCCCACGTCCTGTCTCCTCTTTATCCCACTGGCCAGAACTAGTCACATGGCCACACCTAGCTGCAAAGCAGCCTGGGAAATCCAGTCTTCTCTGGGTGGTGGGCTCAATCTGACCAGGTGGAGGCACCCTTGGCCATTTACAGCTGGGTCAGGGGAAGATGCTGGCAAGGGAGGAGCTTAACCAAAGGCCCAGATTTGCAGGTCTTTTGTTTCTTAAACAGTTTTATATATCTAATTCATGTACCGTGTGGCTCACCTATTTAAAAGCTGCAATTCTTTGACTTTTAGTGTAGTCAGAGCTGTGTATCCATCTGGCAATCAACTTTAGAATATTTTCATTGCCCCTGAAAGACACCCTGCTTCCTTTGTCCATCACTTCCGTTACTCCCCTTCTTCATCCCTAAACAACCAGTAATTTACTAATTTCTATAGATTTGCCTATTCTGGATATTTCATGTAAGGGATATCACACAATGTGTAGTCCTGAAGGATTGGCATCTTTGCTTAGCGTGTTTTTGATCATCCATGTTGTAGTATGTATCAGTACTTCATTCTTTTTTTTTTTTTAATTGAACTACTAGTTTCAGGTGTACAACATAGTGATTCAATATGTTTATAGATTACACTCCATTTAAAGTTATTATAAAATATTGGCTATGTTCCCTGTGCTGTATAGTATGTCTCTGTAGCTTATTTATTATTTTACATAGTGGTTTATAGTATTTCATTCTATTTTATGGCTGAATACTATTCCATAGCTTGGATATGCCACATTTTATTTATCCATGGATTAGTTGATGGGCATTTGGGCTGTTTCCACTTTTTGTCTGCTACTGCTGTGAATCTATGTGGACAGCCCAGAATTTTCTGAGCCTGTGAAATGGGAGAAACTAAATTCTACACCCTTCGGGAAGCAGTTCCCCAGCCAAGAGTCAGTATCTTTCTCTTAGTCTGGTTCTTTGTCCATTCACCCCGTTTGACCAGGAGCCCCTCCAGGGCAGGGTGAGCCTGACGCCTGTCTGGATGCCCTGAGGATTCTGCCCAGACAAGGAGACCTCAGACCAACCCTGTCACTGGTCTAACACTGGTGACCCTCCTTGTGCTAGAGGCTGATGTGTCTCCTTGGATTCACAAGGAAAGTTCTAGAAAGAGGCTGTGCCCACTATCCCTTCCTTTAGTTCACTCTCAGTCTGGCTTCCTCAGCCCCTTTCTGCAGATGTTAACTGAATCCCTACTGTGTGCCATGAACTGGGGGTTCCAACAGCGAACAGAATAGACAAAAACATGTATCCTCATGGGAATTTACATGGGGGAGTCAATCAGATAAAGATGTTATGTACTAGAATACAAAACTATGAAAAATCATCAGTGTAAGGCCGAGTGGGATTAAGGGCAGTAGAGAAAAATAGATCTGGTAAACAGGATCCGAGTGGGATCCTGGGTGATTGTTTTCAGGAAGGGGGGAGTGGGGGGAAGTTTCTGGAAGTGATGTTGGAGCCAAGATCTGAATGCAGCAGAGCTGGGGTGGTGTGACATTAGGGGAGAGAATATTCTGGACTGGTCATGTCTGTGGATCAGGAAAGAGGCCAGGGGCTGGAGGAAGTGAGGGCAGAGAAGGAACAAGACCAGATCCTGGAGAGACAAGGAGCTTGGGACTTTGTGGCCCTACTGGCAGGATTTTATCACGAGCGAGACAGGAGTCATAGAAAGGTTCAGGCCGAGGCTCGATGGCGTCTGACTTCTGCTGCCAAGCGGTCACTCTGGGCTCTTGAAACCACTGTCAGCAAGGACCGTCCATGATGATAAGTCAGGCAGCCATTTCTCAGGCGTGTTCTTAAGGGATCTTTTGGGGTCTTCTCATGCGTGGGCCTCCTGCTTCTGTTTTCTCCCCACTACTCCTTCTTGAGTTACTAGTGCATGTCCCTCCAGTGCTATCCTTGGGAGATTCTCTGGTTAGGACTCTTGAGGTTTCACCGTAGGGGCCCGGGTATCATCCGTGGTCAGGTAACTGCGATCCCATGAGCCATGTAGCGTGCACTACAAAAAGTAAGAAGACGGTCTTCTGTCTTGTTGCTTGACCTTCCGTACCTCTCACTTGGCAGGCTCCCTCCACTTCCGTGAGCCCCAGACTCCTTTCTTTACCCTGGCCACCCTCCCAGCCTACCCCCAACCCCGTTCTTCCAGACCTCACTGAGCGGGTCCTAGTTTCTGTATCTCAGATGCAGCCCTACTAGCCACCCACTCACCAGGCCAGACCTGCCAGTCCCCTCACTCACTTCTGCAGCTGGGAAACCCCGAGTCCCACCCCTCCGACCCCAACTGCGCTCACCCCCGCTGCCCTGTCCCACAGCCCTGGCACAGACACTGGCCCTCCTGCCCCTCATTCTCTGTACCTGTCCCTCCAGTCCCATCGCTGCCTTGTTCTTTCCCATCTGTTCTCTTGTCTCCCACTCTGATCCATCAACATGGCCTCGGAGAGGTTGCGCTCCAATTACCTTCACCCTTCCCTGCTCACAGCTTTCTCCCATGGCTCCCTAGGACCCCTTCCTAAAAAAGCCCCTGCCCTTTCCACTTCATCTTGGAGGCCCCGCACGGTCTGGCCTACACTAACCTTTGCAGTCTCAGTTCACACCTCCCCCCTCAACCTTGCCTTTTGTGATCTGATCTCTCGGACTTGATTCACCGGTTTGGAAACCAATTCTGCTGCTGCTTTAGACTTTACAGAAACTTCGCGGAACTGGTCAAACACAGAGGTCACCGACCTGGAATTCTCTTTCTGATCTCTCAAGGTTCGGTGCTTTTGTGACCTTTAATAGCCTTCCCTGACTTGCCAGGCTGAGCTCATGATGGTACCTGTGATTCATCCTTAGAGTTTATTGTCCTGGTATTGGAGAGTCTTCCCTCAGCGGACTCAGAAGTTGAAATAATGGATCCACGTCTCCTTTTTTTCCCCCCCAGAGCGGGCAGTACCTGGGCGTCTACTGAAGACCCGGGCGATGCGGGAAATGTACCGGAGCTACGTGGAGATGCTGGTGAGCACGGCACTTGACCCAGACATGATCCAGGCCCTGGAGGACACGCATGGTAAGTGGACCCAGACCCTCAACCCCTGTTTTCCTCCCACTCTGTATCGTCGTGGGGCTAAGCTCTTCTGATGTCCCTCCTCCCCTTTTAGACGAGCTGTACCTCCCGCCCATGCGGAAGATTGATGGCCTCCTGAATGAGCACAAGAAAAAAGTCCTGAAGCGGCTGTCACTGAGCCCAGCCCTGCAGGTGCTTGGGGGGCTGGGCAAGTGGTGTCTGGGACCTGGAGCTCAGGCCCAGAGGAGACACGTGCACGTCAGCCACTGTGCTCCTTCCCAGAGTTTTGGGCCCTGGAGGGGGCGATCGTTGGAAGGCTCAGGCTTGGTCAGGAGGATAGTGGAAGGCTGAGCTGTTGCATGTGGATCCCTGGGCCCAGCATCCGCGCCCACCCAAGTGGAGGCAAGCTGGGATGATGGCCTGGAGGGGTCATTGTCTAGGTCTGGGCTGGGCTGCTGGGCAGGCCCGGAAGAGCATAGTTATGGAGTTCAAATTTGGGGACAAAAGGTGAACTAGGGCCTGGACCCAGGGCTTGCTGGGGCAGAGTGTGAGCAGATTCTGATGGCTTCTCTTGTCAACATAATTCAGGCTCTTTGAATCTCAGGCTCCAGCATGAAGTTGTCTATGTAATTTCCCTTCTGGGATGGGATGTTAGGGTGGCTCCGGAAATTCTGGGAGATAACACTAATCTGGCTCTGAGAATTCTGATGGGGATGTTAGTGTAGTGCTGAGAATTGGGGTGTAAAAATATCAGGACGGCTTAGAATGCTGCCATGGAATGTTAGTCTGGCCCTGAAGGTTCGTAGTGGGGGATGTTAGTCTAGTTCTGAGAATTCTAGGATGGATTTTAGGCCAGCTGTAAAGATTCTTATTGATATATTAGCCTGACTGTGAAAGCACGGGGTAAAAGGTAATCTGGTTCAGAAACTCTGGGTGGGATGTCAGGGTGACTCTTGAGAAGCCTGGGATTGACTATTCGTCTGGCTCTGGAAGACAGGGCTGGGCATTATGCTAGGATTAGAAATTCCACTGTAATGGGAATTCCTGTGGTCCAGTGTTTAAGATTCCACACTTTCACTAATTAGGGCACAGGTACAATCCCTGGTCAGGGAACTAAGATATTGTAAGTCTTGTTGGCATGCCCCCCTCTCAAAAAAACAAACAAACAAAAATTACATGGTAGAACATTAGGGTAGGTCTGAGCATTATGGGTTGGAATATGAGCCTGGTTGTATAATTCTGGGTGGATGTTAGAGATTCTGGGTTTCAGGCCAACTCAGAATTTTGAGTAGGACATGCAAGTGACTAGAAGCTTGGGTGGGATGTTAGCTGTCTCAGAGAGGCCTGGGTTAGGCCACAGAGTACATGATAAGGGTCACCAGCCTGGCCTAGGTTTCTGCTGTCCTTGGAGGAAACCGAGACGCTCCGTGTCTTTTCTGATCGGTGGTTTTCTGGGTGAAACCCAGGCATCTGAGAATCTTGAGAACTGGAGAGGTGGGTGGGTCTGGGGTGGGCGTGTCCAGGGAGGTCCCCCTGACCCACCCCCGGATTTCCGCAGGACGCCCTGCACACGTACCCCCAGCTGCAAGTGGAGCAAAGTGGGGAGGGCTCCCCCGAGGAGGGGGCCGTGCGACTGCGGCCAGCCGGGGAACCCTACAATCGCAAGACGCTCAGCAAGCTCAAGAGGAGCGTGGTCCGAGCCCAGGTGCGATGGCTAACAGGAGAGGCGGGGCCTGGACGGGAAGGTGGGGGGACAGGGGCGGGGCCTGAAGTGGAGGTGTGTGGGTCAGGGGCGGGGTCTGGGAGGTGGGGCGGGGTCAGGGGCGGGGCGTGGAAGGAGGGGCTTCCTCTTGCTGGACAGGGTGGCTGAGGCTTCTCCACTCCACTTGCCCAGGAGTTCAAGGTTGAACTGGACAAATCGGGATACTACACGCTCTACCACTCACTCCACCACTATAAGTACCACACCTTCCTGCGCTGCCGGGACCAGGTGAGCCCACGCACGCCCCGCACGTATCACTCTGGGATTCTGCCCATCACAGACTCCTGGCTGGACCCTGACAGTCCAGGTCCCCGACCCGTCTTCCCTCAGACCCAGGAGTCCAACTCCCAGCCCCCTTCTCCCTGAGACACTGATCCCGAGGCCCCCAGCCCCCTCCCACCCCAGATTTCCGTTTAATCCCCTGCAGACCCTGGCCATCGAGGGCGGCGCAGAGGACCTGGGCCAGGAGGAGGTAGTCCAGCAGTGCATGCGGAATCAGCCGTGGCTGGAACAGCTCTTTGACTCCTTCAGCGACCTGCTGGCCCAAGCACAGGCCCACAGCCGCTGCGGGTGACCCCACCCTGGCCTGGGGGGGGAAACCACCTCCTCCTTGAACCAAGAATGGGGACAGAACTGTGCCCTCAGGAGTTAACCCCTGGGCCCCGTCACTGGGGAAGGGGGGGGGGTCGTTGGTCAGGGTGTGTCCGTGCTGCCCCCAGAGGGCAGAGTTCGAAGTTCGACTCCCCCCCCACCTCCCAAGCCCTCTCTACTCCCTCCCCTTCCCCCCACTGTCGGTGTACAGAGAAATTATTTATATATATGTATAAATGTCTATTTAGTAACGGTTTCCCTCCCCCACCTTGCCCCCATCCCCCCCTCCATGGCCATAGCCCCAGCCCCCTCCACCTTGTACATAATGTATAGGAAAAGTCTATGTATGGTTGAGGGGGGCGGGGTGGCTTCAGAGAGCTGGGGGACCCCTTTCCCCCTCCCCGCAAGCCTTCCCTCACAGGCCAAGATCTTTGCTAAAGGCCATTCCCTCCCCAGGGCATTTGGCGTCGGGTGGGAGGGGGAAAAGCATCTTGTTAATTATTTTTAATCTTATTTATTGTACATACCTGGGGCGGGGGTCTGGGGAGGTGGAGGGGGGAGAAGGGTCCCCTCCCTTTGCCCCTGCCACTCCTTTTCTACTGCGATTTGTCTGTGTCTGCCCCCTCCACTCCCATTCCCTTGTCATCTGGATGTGGTTCTATTTTTTATCGGTCTCTTCTCTTCTCCCTCTCTCTAACCCCTCTGCTCCCATCTCCCCACCACCCTTTGTCTCTTGCTCTTTCTTGGGCTTCTGTACAACTCAACTTGTATACACTGTGTACACACAACCAGCCAAACGAAAACCCAACGGCAAACACTTTATCGGCTAGCTGAAGTGCCTCTGTCCTGCGGCGTGGCAGGGCTGGGGGGTGGGGCCTGGGGGGGGTCGGGTGGCATGGGCAGAGAGTCTGGAATCTGGAATGCGGCTTTTCTAGAGCCCTGGAAGGTGGTTGGGCTGGGGTCACTGTTTTCCATTATGTCTTGCTGTGTAACAAATTAGCCCACCCCAAAACTTAATAACTTTGAAAACAACAAACATTTATATCGTAGGGTGTCTGAGCTCAGGAATTTGGGAGCTAGTTAGTCGGGTGGTATTAGGGTCAGCCGTGAGGATGCATCCCTCATGGGTTTGACGGGGGATGAAGGATCTGCTCTAAGGTGGTTCACTCATGTGGCTGTTGGCTGAAAGCCTCAGTTGCTTGTCATGTGGACTGTGCCATAGAATGACTTAAGAGTCTTCCAGACGTGACAGCTGGCTTCCCCCAGAGTGCATGATTGGAAGGAGAGATCAAGGAGGAGGCCACTAGATCTTTACGTCCTAACCTCAGACACTGTACTCCTCTGCTTCTGCCACACTGTTCATTGGAGGAGGGTCGTGAAGCCCAGCACACACTCAAGGAGGGGAGTCAAGCTCTACTTTGTGAAGGGAAAAGTATAAGAATTTGGGGGTGTCATCTTTAAACCAGTCCAGGCCGTGATGGGTGTCAGGAGTTAACCAGCTTCCTCTTGGCTCCCTGAGGTAGGCTTGAGGGTTCTCATACTTGAGGTAGGGTTCCAGGGCGGGTTGGCATTTTAGAGGTCAGCCTGCAGTTGAATGTGTATTCCTGTATTCTCATGCCTTCCTGGAGACCTCAAAGAGCTGGTAGAGATGTAGACTCTTGGGTTCTTTCTCAGCCCTGAGTCAGAACCCGTTTTTAAAATAAAATCCTGGGAGGATTCTAATATGCGTTGAAGTTTGAGGAACAATGTTCTAGAATAAGAGGGTTAACAATTTGGAGGTCAACTGGTGTCTACTAGAACCCAGCCTATAACGTAGTGAGTAAGCCATTGTTCTAGATCTTGGATGCATCCTGAAAAGGTGACCATTGGTATTCTAGAACTCTGAGTCAGTGTTGAGAGTGGCTGGTCCGTGGGTAGAGATCCAACAGGAAGTATAAGGTGGATATTCAGCATTCTAGAGTCTCTTCCAGGTGAAACTGAGGAAGAACTCCTCTTCTCGAACCTTGGATATTGGCTAGATCATAAACAATGTGGTCAATTCTAGAGCCCTAGTTTTATAGACTAGAGGCCTGCTAGTAACACTGAGGACCATGACAGAGTGAATGCAGTTTACTTTCTAGAATCATGGAATTAAGATGAGTCATTAGTGTCCTTGAACTCTGACCTATAGCACGTGCGTGCAGCCTCTGCAAGGGAGTGTCACATTTCTCAGTTCTGGGCTGCCGATATCAAATTGGGACCAAAGGTCCCTGGACTGCCCCAGGGTAGAATTTGGAAGAAATGTTCAGAAGGTGAACTGTGGAGGCAGTATCATCCCTCTGGGGACAGACTACCTTGTGGTTGGCCTTCAGAATTCAACTGCCCAAATTCATATATCAGCTCCAGCACTGAGCAGACAAGTTGGATAATAGGCTCCACCCTCAGCTTTGTTATCTGTAAAATGGGCTTCTGTCAAGACAAAGGAAAACTTTTTGAAGCTCTGTTCAGTGCATAGCAGGAGACACTGAGAGGTTTGGTTGTGGTCCAAGAGATGGTGAAAAGGGAGAGGCAGAGAACTACAAAGATGGATAAAGAGGGACAGCAAAACCCCCAAGAGATTTGAAATCATTGACAAGCCCAGGGGAGGGCAGGAACCAGAGACAGGCACACAGTTAACCTAGGCAGATGCCAACTGGGCCAGCCCAGCCTCTTCGCTGTTGTCTGATGAGCTTTGGCATGGTAGTGGCTGCAAACTTTCCAAAAATGGCCTGCCAGTTGTCATGTGGGTTTTGTATCTGTGCCTTTTTTAGGGGCAAGCAAGTAGCTTTCGTCACTTTCTCAGAGTGCATCTTGGTCTTCTGAGAAATGAGGTGTCCCAGCCAGAACTTAACCCCAGTAGACAACACAGGAAAGACTGAGGCCTTCTGCTAGCGGCGAGTCAGTGGTAGGAGCCGGAGGGAGAGGAGTTAGCAGGGTCCCCCTGCTTCCTGTTGAGAGGAGCTCGCCCCTGGCTGGAGCTTAGGTGGAGCTGTCAGATCTTAAATGAAACATCCCCCTGTCCCACAGGGGAGGCCTTTGCTGAACAGAGGTTCTTCTGGGGGAGTGGACACTGGGGAAGGGAGGGGAAACAGCACAATACATCTGAGCTACTCTTATTCCCAGGGCGGAAGGTTGAACCCAGGCCAAGGATTCTGTGATAATGAAACCCGGAAAGGGATCTTTAGCTAATGATTGTCTTAATCTGGAATACAGAGGGACCTTCATGCTTCTAAGACTGGAGAACTCCATCATTGTTCCTGAGCGTGGAGTACCTCCCAGGTGCTGCTTTCATCCTCTGGGTGCAGATTTGGTTCCTAAAGGCCTGTGGCTGTGGGAAGTAACTAAAGTCTCCCCCCACTTTGCAGATGTGAAAACAGCACTTGCCCAAAGGCACTTGCCTAGGAGGGTCAGCGCCGGATTGGAACCCAGGCAGCCTGCTGCCAGAGGCCATGTGGGGTCATCATACACCCCAGAACTGGGAAGCAGTTTCCGGGGTGGGTGTGAAGGGAGCATTTGGGGATCAGGGCCCAGAAATTCTG
This sequence comes from Muntiacus reevesi, assembly GCF_963930625.1. NCBI lineage: Eukaryota > Metazoa > Chordata > Mammalia > Artiodactyla > Cervidae > Muntiacus > Muntiacus reevesi. Next base: position 268,072,249 of record NC_089250.1, read on the forward strand.
TTGAGACTTAGCCCATGTGGGGGTGGGGGGAAGAGATCATTGACTGTTAACGATAGTCGGGTGGGGACCAAAGTTCCTGGAGACACGGACATCTTGGTTGAGATTTCTGGTTTGGTGTGTTGGAGTTCAAAGATGGTCTGTCTGGGACTTCTCTGGAGGTGCAGTGGCTAAGACTGTGTTCTTAGTGCACGGGGCCTGGGTTTGATCCCTGGTCTGGGAACTAGATCCCATGCCAAAACTAAGACCTGGTGCAGCCAAATAAGGAAATAGTTTTTTAAAAAAAGATGCCCTGTCTGATGGGCCTGGGCGATGGGGGAGTGATGTTCTCTGGTTCTGGCTCTAGTCTTCCGAGTTAGCAGCTGCAGTACAGAATTGGGGGTCCTGATCCCCAAACCGTTGTCACCTTAAGATGCCCTATACTCAGTCCCACCCTCCACCCCAGGGGAGAGGCTGGCAAGAGGGGTGCCTCCACACCAGCCTCCAGTGGAATTCAAGGTTGAGACTCAGATGTCAGCCCAACTGAAAGCTTTCTGGAACTGAGAACCGCCTCCTTAAACACCTGCCCACCTGTCCCTTCTCACCTCTGCAGCCAAACCGCCTTTCTCAATACACATTGGAGGTGGGAGGCAGGTGGGCACAGTTCGCAGCAGTTGCTGCCTGTCTCCAAGGTCTTGGAACCTCCTAGAACACCACCTCTGTCCGACAGACCTTTCTGCAGTAATGAGAATATTGTGTGTGTGCCCTGCCCACGGCAGTGGGGGTGGGGTGCGGGTAGTAGCCACTAAGTCACACGTGTGAATACTGAACTTTTGAATGCGGCTGTGTGACTCAGGCACTGAGTTTTTACATTGAAGTTAATTTAAATAGCCACATGTAGCTTCCGGCTACCAGACTGAAAAGTGCAGTTCTAGAACGTTCCAGAAAAAAAAGTTTTTTTATTTACCCTCCCCCCGCCCCCGCCACCAGCTCCTCCCTGCCTGCCTGTGGGAATCTTAGTTCTCTGACCAGGGATCCCTGCCTTGGAAGGCAAAGTCTTAACCACTAGACTGCCAGGGAAGTCCCCACTCAAACATTAATCCTCATCTCAACAAAATGCCCAGTGAGACAGAAAAGGGTGGAATCTGTTAAGAGAGGAAATGGGGGTCAGACGGCCGGCTCAGCTTGCCCCTGCCCTGAGCAAAGGGTCTTAGATCCAATGGTTCTCGCTAGAGCTAGGCTTTAGTGAGTGTGCACAGGCCTTGAGTTCACCCGCTCCCTTTTATAAAAAAAAAAAAAAAAAACACCTTCTTGGCAGTGACGTTTATTTCTCTGGGGAGGGGAGTTATATACAGCAGTGACCCGGGTGCCCGGGAGTCCTCACCCTGGGGCTCGGGTGGGGGAAGGCAGCGGTGACAGAAGGCACAGCGTGTGATGGCCCCCGGGGGGGAGGCCAGGAATCACGGGTGGGGGTGTAGTGTGTCCTGGGAGACCCAGATGGGGAAGCGTGCTCGGCGAGAGCAGCTGGTCCCTACAGGAGGACACAGGGGCAGCCTCTGGCCTTCTTCCTGGGGGCGCTGGGCGGGGAGGGCGGGAGCTCTTGTTCCTGGTACTTCCTGTGGGAAGAGGCTGGTGAGTCTGGGTGCAGTGGGGGCTTAGGGGATGAGGAGGATCACGGGAAGGGGGCTCAGCTCACCGGACGGCCCGCACCAGCTGCTCGAAGGCCTCATCCACATTGAGGCGCAGTTTGGCGGAAGCTTCGAAGTAGGCCACGTGGTGGGAGGCACTGAAGGTGGAGGCTTCAGATCGGGGGACCTGGGAGGGGGGCGGGTGGGATACGGAGGAGTCAGGTGCCTGCAGTCAAGGCTAGTCCCAGCAGGGGTTGGGGGGAGGCAGAAAGATACACTGCGCTCTAACTAGGGTAACGTACTGCGGAGGCTCAAGTGAAGAGGAAAAGGACCAGGGTGATCACGACGGATGAGCCCAAGGGGCTGGGTGCCATGTAAGTAGGGAGTCAGAGAAGGTGCTGCAGACCTTCCTGAGTTGTCGGGCAGAGACAAGTCAGGGTGTTCCCGGCAGAGGCCCAAGCAAAG